>NW_005198966.1:983337-1097373 GCF_000372725.1 Emiliania huxleyi CCMP1516
GAGTGTGGGCGCTGGGGCGTGGGGCTGCTGGGGGCTGGCGGGTGGCGCGCGCGCGCGGGGCCCGGGGGTAGGCGCGTGAGGCGGGGCGGGAGGGCGGCGAGGGCGCCCCGGTCGCGTTGGAGCTGCGTTGGAGCGGCCCTCCACGTTATTCCGCGCGGGGAGAGGTGGGTGGAGGAGCACTTGGAGGGTGGGCGGCACCATGCCACCGGTCTAGACTGCGCGGGGATGCAGCTGGGGCCAGTGTGCTACGCGCTAGAGGGCCGGGCGGCGGGCGCAAACATGTTGCGCCGCACCCGCGATCGTCGAGCGACACTTTAAAATCGGTGCCGCTATCTCGCGCACACCCCATTTTCGGTGTTTCGCGCGTCGGGCATAAAAATAAAAAAGAAAGCGCCGCGGGAAGCTTCAACACGGAGCACAAAAGCGGCCCGCGCGTTCCGTCGCTCTCCATCCGCACCAGACCGGGTCCTCCGCGCGCCGCGCTGCAGGCAGTCATGCTCATGGCTCATGGCACAAAGCCACCCCTGGTGTGAGCAAAACTGCGGGTGCACCACCCAAGTTCGTGATGGACACCGTGGTGGACAGCGTCCCCCGAGGGGGGGGGGGGGGGATACTTCGAAGATGGCTAGCCTGGTCTGGAAAGAAAGAAAGAAAGAAAACAGATATCCCAAACGAGGGATGGGGGAGGATGACAGGGTCCCCACCTGCACGAGAGCAGGATTTTGGAAGGTCTTGATAGCTTCAAGGCTCGGGTTACACCAATCCTCGCTACCCAACGCGGCCAAAGGATATCCACCTCGAGAACCTCGAGAGATAGCTTCAAGACCACCGAAGAATTCTTGTCTGGCGGCGCGCTGTTGAGGTGGTCGCACTTCAGCCGGTTGAGAGTCCGCGCGATGTTCCAGGAGGTCAAGCCGGAGGTCAAGCCGGAGGTCAAGCAGGAGATCAGCTCCACCTCCGCCGCCGACACGGGCTGCCGCGGCGGCGGCGGCAGCGGCGGCGGCAGCAGCGGTGCCGCCTCTGCCGGAGCCGCCGCGCCCGCCGCTGCCGGCGGCGGCGGAAAGCGGCGCAAAAAGGACCCTGACGCGCCGGCGGGCAAGAAGTCAGCGTACTGTTTCTGGGCGATTGATCAGAGAAAGGCACCCGAGTACGCGAGCATGTCGTTCGGCGAGCGCGAGAAACTGATTGCCGCACGCTGGAAGACGGTTGCGGAGGGCGACAAGACGCCGTTCCACGAGCTGGCCAAGAAGGACTCGGCGCGGCACGCCGATGAGATCCAGCGCTACACGCCCGCGATGGGCGGCGCGGCGCCGCCCGCCAAGGCGCCCGTCACCAAGAAGAAGGCGGCCAAGCCGAAGCGCGAGCTCGTGGTGCGGCTCGAGTCGACCAGCGGGCGCAGCTCGATCCGGATCGGCGCCGCTCCGCACGAGACGCTCATCGGGCGGGCCCACAACTCCGAGCTCGCCTCCGTCAAGAACCTCTCGCGCACGCAGGCCCGCGTCGAGCTCCGGCCAAAGAAGAAGCCGGTGGTGGCGCTGCTCACGGCGCTCGGCACCAACCCGCTGTCGACGCGGAAGCCGGCCGACACGGTGGCGAGGCTGCTCTTCACGGGCGAGGCACGCGACCCCCCTCCCCCTCCCCCCTCCCCCCTTTTCCCTCCCACCTCCCGCCCAGCCCCCCATTTGACTCCTCCAAAGTGCTACCTCCTCTCAGATGGCGCGGGAGGTGCGGTGCGGCGACGTGATCCAGCTGCACGTCGACCCGCACACGCGCCTGCCCGGCAAAGAGGCGTGCGAGTATACACTCGTCGCCGTGAGGCGCTAGAGGAGGCGCCGCCCGCCGCCACTCCACCCGCCTCGTGCGGCTACATCGAGGACCTCGACTGAATGGGAGCGGCGAGGCGCTGTGGCGCGTCCGGCGCGCAGAAAAGGCGCAGGAGGGACGCACGGGCCCCTGGCGGGCGCGGCGCTGCGCTGATTCACGCAATTATGCACCTCATGTGTGTGGAGCACGTATTCGTTTGTGTTTGTTCGTGGACTGGCTGTGCTCTGTCTGTGGAGCTGAGGAAACGTGGGGACGTGAGGGAGACGTGTGGGCTGTGGGGCTATGACTAGCCAAACAAAAAAGAGGAAGATTTTTCCAAACTGTTGTATAGTAGCCACTGGCCCACTGTGCACTGAAGCGTGAAGGCGCGTGCAAGTCCTGTAATAAATAAATCAAATCTCCAGGAAAGATGGGACGCACGAACACAGAGGCACAGCGCGCACCCCGCCCCGCTCGCAGGGCGTGCATTACACAGGAATTCTTTTTCCATCCCTGGCTACTCATATGTCGAGCGACCGGTGCGCAGGCTTCTTCGCCGTCCAGGTTGGCACTTCCGCCACCGTTCACGACACGCTCGCCGAGGCGCTAGTCAGGTTGGTCCCGTGTGCTGCTATCGTCCGGTTTGAGACGCGTGACGAGGCTGAGGCGTGGGCAAAGCTCGCGCCACGGCGGCCGGCGCCTGCCACCGAAGCCTCCGAGGGAGCGCCAACGGCGCCGGGCTCGCCGGCGGAGGAGCGCAATGCCGTGGCGGCAGAAGAAGAGGCGCAGGCCGAGGTCATTGGCGCCTTTGCACACCACGTCAGCGACGACGGAGCTGTCGGCGTCGGCGCTGTGCTGGAGCGCCGGGCAGACGGCTTCAGCTGGCGTGGCTATCGACACTGCGCTGGCACCGTCGCCACTGCCGCCACTGCCGTATCGCAGGAAGAGTCGGAGGAGGAGGACGCGACGCAGGCGGTCGCTCGGGCTGGCAGCGGCACCGCCCTCCGCGGCGGCAGTGCCGGTGGCGGCGGTGGCGGCAGCAGCTGTGGCGGTGCCGGTGCTGGTGCCCCGTCGGAGGGGGAAGAGGAGGCCAGCTCCACGGTCGAGACCGAAGTCGAGGCCTTCTTGCTCTTGGCCGAGGCGGCGAGCGTCCTCGCGCCGCGCGAGTCGCTGCTTCTGCTCGGCGGCTCTCGCCTGCTCCACTCCCTCCTGCGGCGCCGCGTGGCTGCCCCAACGCTGGCCGATGGGGCAAGAGTCCTAGCCGCGGGTGGCGTCATCTGCGCGGCGGAGGCGCTGACGCTTCGGCGCGGAGGAGCGCTGTCGACGCTGCTCTCGCGCGGCGCTGCCCTCCTCGCTGGACTCGACCGATGCGCCCTCCTCGTAGAGACAGCGGCGGCGGAGACAGTGGCGGCGGAGACGGCGGCGGCGGAGACGGCGGCGGCGGAGACGGCGGCGGCGGCGATCGAGCATCCTGCCGCGCCGTCTTCGCCGCGGGGTTGCGGCGGCGGCGGTAGTGCCGGCGCAGCGGTGGGCCGGCGCCAGCTCGCGCAGCTGCGAGGCTTGGCAGCGGAGGCTCGCGTCGAGGCTGCTCGCGCGAGCCTGCTGCGGGCGAGTGGCTCAGAGCTGCTCGCCGCGCCTCTGGCGGCTTTCCCGCCCCTGGCGGCCCCGCTGGCGCCCGCCCCTATGGCAGGGCCGGGGACAGCCGCGGCGACGGGGTCGCGAGCTGCGGTCTTGGCGGCGGATCCGGCGGCGGCCGAGGCTGGGGCAGAGCTCGCTCCCTCGGCTTGCTTGCCCTCGAGTGGAGAGGCGCCGCCCGGCACCTCGTCACGCGCCTCCTCCGGCCTCTCGGCTGGCGGCGGCGGCGGCGGCGGGTCGGGCTGGTCGTGCGAGGCTTGCACTTACCGGCACGACACCCCCCGCGAGGCGAGCTTCCTGTCGTGCTTCATGTGCGGCCACCCCCGGCCGGCTGCTAAGAAGAGGCGCGGACTCAGCGGCGGCGGCGGCGCGGCCAAGACGGCGGCCACTGCGCAGGAGGGGCCGCCCAAGCGGCGGCGGCCGCCGCTGCAGCCCCGAAACGGGCATGCCGTCGAGGCGGCCGACGCTGCGCCCGAGGCCGCGTCGTCTGGCCGGCTGCTGCTCCCGTATGAGGAGCGGGAGGTGCTGTCGCAGATCGAGTTTGCGCAGCGAGAGGCGGCGCGTGTGGCCGCGGGCGGGACGCCTCCGGGAGAGGCGGCGAGGTCGGCCCCTGCCGTGATTGACTTGTCCGGCGACTCGTCGCCGCACCGCGGCGAATCAAAGCCCGCCGCCAGTCAGCCGAAAGTGGCGGCCGAGGCGAGGGATGAGGCGAGGGATGAGGCGCCTCCCACACCGCCACCCCGCACCGCCACCCCGCCGATGTGGCGCCTGGAGGCAGGTCCGCGACGCGTCCCTACCACGGCCCGTAGGCGGAGCAGCAGGCGGGGCAGCAGGCGGAGCAGCCGCCGCCGCGCAGCTGGCGGCGAGAGGACCTCGACGAGTGGCTTGCCGCGCCAGAGCAGCGCCAGATCCAGCTTGACGTCGACCAGCGGCGCGTCGTCACCCTCGCGTGCAGGGAGAGGCGCAATCTCTTCTACACGGGCCCGGGCGGCGTCGGCAAGTCGCACGTGACGCAGGTCATCATCTCCTTCCTCCGCCACGTCTTCGCCGACCGCTTCTCCTCCGCCGTCGCGATCACCGCCCCGACCGGCATCGCAGCCACGCACATCGGAGGCACCACGCTCCACTCCGCCAGCAGCGTCGGGGTGCCGACCTTCCACGCGGACTTTGAGCGGCGGATGGGTGGCGGCGGGTCGCACTCCAAGGGCAAGCAGCTGGCCACGGGCCTCGAGGTGCTGCTCATCGACGAGGCGGCGGCGGCCCCCCTCCTCTCCCCCCTCCGCTCCGCAGGAGCGTCTCTCCCCTCGGCAGCGGGGTCAGCCTTCACCGGCGCCCTGCCGACAGGTGTCGATGCTCTCTGCCGAGTTCCTCGACCTGCTCGACGACCAGCTCCGCCGCCTCGTCGCCAAGTGCGCCCCCCGGAAGGCGGGGCCGCCCGGAGGTGGCGCGCGGGACTGAGCGGCCCCCTCTTCTCTCCCAAAGGCACGGCCGGGGCGCCGAGCACGAATGGCGCGGCTCGCGCCCGTCCGAGGTGCCTGCCTTCTCCGCGCCTCCCTCTCTGCGCGCCTCTCTCTCTGCGCACCTCCCTGTCCTGACCCCCCCCCCCTCTGTCCTGACACCCCCCTCCCCTTTCCGCGCCTCCGAGGTGCCCGCCTTTGGCGGCGTGCAGCTTCTCGCGTGCGGCGACTTCTTCCAGCTGCCGCCGATCACGGAGCGGGTGCCCGCCGCGACTTGGGGGAGGCTCCTCGGGGCGAAGCTGCGCGAGTGCCGCGCGGTGCTTCCGTCGGGCATCGAGCAGACCGAGCGGGAGCGCTGCGCTCGATCGGCCGCAGCATGCGCCGCGAGGTCTTCGCTCGCCTCACCCTGGCCTCACCCGCCTGCGAGTAGGAGCTCTTCCTCAACCGCGGCTTCGCCTTCCAGGCCGCCGCCATGTGTCTCGGCTGCATCTCGGCTGCACCTCGGCTGCATCTCGGCTACATCTCGGCCATCTCTCGGCTCCGCCTTCCAGGCCGCCGCCTGGTGGCGCGCCGACATGATGATGATCGAGCTGTCGAGGGTGTGGCGCCAGAAGGATGCAGAGCTCGTCGCGACCCTCAACCGGATTCGATGCGGCGACGCGCGGCCCGAGGACGTCGAGTGGCTCAACGCGCAGTGCGGCGCCGCGGCGGCGGCGGCGGCGGCACCGCCGGCGGGGGGCGGACTGGCGGCGGAGGCCGCTCCGCCGCGGCCGATGCTGCTCGCGCCGACGAACGCGGTCGTGTCGGAGCGGAACGTGCGCGAGCTCGCGGCGATGGTGAGCCGCGCGACCGCGTGCCAGTGGATCGCAGAGGATTGGGTCGACGTCGACGAGAGCTGCCCCGGTGGGTCGGCCGCGCCGTCGCGCCATTCTCCGTCCGCCACTCTCCGTGTGAGGCGCGCGTGCCTCGCCCGCAGGCGAGCCGCGGGCGACGCGCGAGTGGCTGCTGCGGCAGGAGCGCGGCTCCTTCTCCTAATTAGTTATCAACTATTAGCTAATCAGTAGCAGCTGCTGCGGCAGGAGCGCGGCTCCTTCTTCGGCGACTGCCTCGCCGAGCGGCGCGTCGAGCTGTGCGAGGGGGCGCGCGTGATTCTGCTCGTCAACCTCGACCTCGAGGCGCCGGCCGGCGAGACGAGGCTACTGCTACAACGCCGCGAGAGTCACCACCAACAGCTCCCCCCCCCCCCCTCCCCCCCCTCTCGAGGCGCCGGCCGACGCCAAGCTGTGCAACGGCTCGCTCGGCGTGGTCGGCCCGATGCCCGAGCCGGACGAGGTGGCGGCGGCGCTCGAGAGTAAGCTGAGCGAGCTCGAGGCGCTCGAGGCGCAGGCGGCGCAGGCGCTCGACACAGGCGGCGAGCGCTCGCGCGACGTCCTCATCGGCCGCGTGCAATACTACCGCGTCTACCGGGCGCACCTCTCCCGGTGGGCGCGAGGGAGGGACCGCGCCACCCGCCGCCCGCAAGAGGAGGTGAGGGCGGTCCCCTCGCACGAGCTAGGTGGCTGCACGCGGACCGAGCCGCGGGCGACAACGTGGGCGGCAGCGGCGGCTGCTGGAACAGGCCGCTGCTAGTGCCGCGCGTCCGGTTCGACAACGGCCGGACAGAGCTGCTGCTGCCCGGGATGCTCTCGTCCGAGGTGGTCGGGTGCGGCGTCTGCTACCGCCTGCAGGTGCCGCTCAAGCCGGCGTGGGCCGTCACGATACACAAGGCTCAGGGCATGACGCTCGACGCCGCCGCCGTCCAAGTGTCGGGCAGCGCCGCCTCCGACGGCGGCGCAGCCTGAGCTGGAGGCTTGGCCCCCCACCGCGGCTTGGCCAAGCCGTAGGCTGCTTCGACGACGGCATGGCGTACGTGTCGCTCTCGCGCGTGCGCTCCCTCTCCGGCCTCCGCTTCCAGAGAAATTGCCCGACGTCGCTCGAGTGCGCGGGCTGCGCCAGGTGCACTTGCCGCCTGACACCATCCGACATCCGCGCCTCGCCGTCGGTCCGGCTCTACTACCGCCTCGCCGCCGACCTTGCCGTCGCGTCGGATGCGCTGTGCGCGGCGCTGCTCGCGCACGGCGCCGAGCGCGAAGACCTCGCTGCGGCCGCGGCCGAAGTGTCGGCCTCTGGACCTCGCTCGCTCGCGGCGGCGTCGCGCGCCCTCTCGGAGCGGATCGACGTGCCGCTCGGCCTGCGCAAGAAGGCGCACGAGACGTTTGTCGCCGCGCAGGCGCTCAACCCGGGCGAGGTGGGGGCGACTTGCGGCGGGTGGGCGCACCACGCGCCAGGCACCTGCATTCGGGGGTGGTGGAGCATCGCGCCGCAGTGTGACTCGAAGGCGTCCCGCCGCTAGCACTGCACTGTTTTTGAGGGGCGGAGCACTTGGAGTGACTTGGCTCCCTGCGCGTTTTCTTCTTCGTACAACACTGAGCACGCGGCATTCCTTCCTGGCCACAAGCCCTCGAGCGTCGTGCACGCTGGTTTTCTGTGGCTGAAGCCTTTTTTCGTGGGTCTACCTGTGTAAAGAAAGAAAGAAAAGCGATATACCCAAACGAGGGATGGGGGAGGAGGACAGGGTCTACCTGTGTCCTTCCCCGGGGCCGATACTTGGAGCACTTGGAGTGCAGTCGGCAGAAAAGAAAGAAAGAAAACAGACAACCCAAACGAGGGGTAGGGGAGGAGGACAGGGTCCACACCTGCACGAGCAGGATTTTGGAAGGACGATCAGGGGCTTAGGGGACCCCTAGGCTTAAAAGGGTGGGCCCTGGGGCGCCTGCGGCTTAAACGGCTTAAAACTTGCCATGGCAAGTTTTAAGAGCTGCTGGGCCGCCAATTCCTTAAACGGTCTTAAACGCTTAAACGGTGCGGGAGAGCTCCCGAGGTCGATGGTCCGGGAGGCTCCCGGTAGACGCCGGAGGCCGGGAAGCTGGCTACAGTCAGCTAGCACGCGTCCCCTATGCGAGTATGGCTCCTGCCAGTGCACCAGACTTACAGATGTGTCTTCAGAGGCGGGTTTGTGCCTAATAACGGCAGTATTGGAGAAAACGGCGCGGAACCCAGCGACGCGTGCCGGTGAGGCCGATTTTCTTAAACGGTCTTAAAAGAGGGACCCCCCGTGCCTGCAATCTCTTAAATGGCAAGTTAAGCCCCCAAACCTCCTCGTTTCTTAAAAGGTCTTAAAAAATCCGGCCCTCAGAACCCTAGGGGTCCCCTAAGATCAGGGGGGACAGGTGTGGGCTCTCCTGCTCCTGACAAGGGACACGACAGGCTCGCAGCGCGGTGCACGGTGGAATCCCAACTCCACTGGCGGTCTCAACATCTCAGTCTAGCGACCTTCCTCCGGCTTCTCACCGGCAGTCTCTCACTACCACGGGCACACTGACACAGGGGTGGCAGGAGCGGCGGCATGAGTCTCCCACATACTATGCGGGCCTCACTAGAGGTGCGGCCTGCGCGTGTCCTCGCCCTTGGGAAAGTCTTGGGGGGGGAGGGGAAGGGGCTGTGTGTCTGTGCATGCATGCATGTGTGTGTGTGTGTGTGTGTGTGTGTGTGTGTGTGTGTGTGTGTGTGTGTGTGTGTGTGTGTGTGTGTGTGTGTGTGTGTGTGTGTGTGTGTGTGTGTGTGTGCGTGCGTGCGTGTGCGAGCGCGCCGCGAGCGCCGCAGCGCCGCAAACGCGGGCGAGCGCCGTCGGCAGCGCGCGACCGCCACCCAAAAGCGGAGGTACATCAGGAGCCGCAGCCGGCCTGCTCTACCAACCCCGCAGCCGCGGCATTCCTTCCTGGCCACAAGCCCTCGAGCGTCGTGCACGCTGGTTTTCTGTGACTGTGTGGCGAATCCCTTTTTATTTTTTCGTGGGTCTACCTGTGTAAAGAAAGAAAGAAAAGCGAGATAGATACCCAAACGAGGGATGGGGAGGAGGAAGGACAGGGTCTACCTGTGTCCTTCCCCGGGGCCGATACTTGGAGCACTTGGAGTGCAAAAAATAAAAGAAAGAAAACAGACAACCCAAGGGAGGGATGGGAGGACGGCACGCCGCCACCACACAGGGATTTTAGGAGCGCGCAGAAATTCTTCTTCCACCATGCCGAGACGCGGCGCGCTTGTCGCAAGCGACTTGGTCGCAAGCTGAAAGCCGTCAAGCGACTTGGCGCTGAAAGCTGCTGGTGTAACGCTGCCAAACGGTCGCAGACATGCCAAGAATCAGACGAAGCACATTTCTGATCCTGATCCCGTTCTGCAGAGCGGTGGAAAGGGCAGTCGACGACTGCATTCCGCCGTACTCGCACGTCATCGTCTCGCGGCGGCCCATGGACGGTGGATGCCCAGAGCCCACAGATGGGCCGGCAGGCTATTCCAGCTCCGACTTCTGTTGGGAGATACGCAACCAGACGGCGCCATTGGAGAGTGGCACCGAGCTGAAGACGGTGACGGCGCTGCCCGAGCCCTGCTCGGGCTCTGCGGGGTCGATCGTGATCGGAGCTCCGGCGACGCTAATACGCACCGGCCAGGACAACGAGGCGTTTAACCGTGGCACCGCGCTGCTTAGGAATTGCGAGCTCTTCTCGCGGATGATCGCCCAGCGGAGCGGAATCAACGTGGGTGGTCAGAGGTACGGCGTGTCGTGTGAGGTCCTCAACGACAACTACGACCCGCTGCAGGTCACGAACGCTACATCGTGGCTCGCACACGACAGGCGCGTCGATGTTCTGCTCGGTCCATACGGGTCGACGATGACCAACTTTGCGGCCAAGGAGGCGGTGATCGACAACAAGGTTCTCCTCTCCTCGACGGGGTCCGACCCAAACATCTACGCTGAGGCTCGCACGCTGGCCGAGGAGTTCGGCGCCGACGCCGCTCCTCTCGCCTTCGGAATCATACCCAAGTCCACCGCCTACATCAAGCCGGCGATCGCGGCCGTCATAAGGGCCGCGAAGGAATGCGATGATGCGGACAGCGGCTGCTCCTGCGGCGGCAGATTTGACTCATCGTGCTCAGAGAGCCTCCGGTTCGGCTTCCTTATCGAACAGGACGACTTCCCTCTTGCCGCGTGCTCGGAGGAGGCTCTCAGATATGATGTGGCGATCGGCGAGCCGGTCAAGGCTGAGATTCCTGCCAGGCGCGACGTGGCCAGCACAGCCGAGCACAGGCGGAACATTAGAGACGCCCTCGAGAAGCTGAAGGAGGAGGGGGTGAGTGTCGCCGTGATCTGCACCTACGAGCTGGGCGCGGACCTGGCTCCGGGAGAGATGGAGGCCATCGGATTCTCCCCCCTCGCAGCCATACTCCTAGGCCGATACAACCTGCTTGAAGGTACTCTTCCTGGGGACGGACAGTGGCAGTATGAATACTTCCTAACGACACAGCGCTGGCACCGTGCGCTCAGCCCCGATCGACGAGGGACCTTCTCGAACTGGACCATCGAAGAGTACTTCACCAAGTTTAACGACCTATTCTCCGAAGATCGTTTTCACAGTGTCGAACGAGATTCTACGGGCGCGGCGACCTTCGTCTCCATGTGCGTGTTTGCTGCCGCCCTCGAAGAGGTTGGTACGGTGAACGACACCGCGGCTCTCGCAAATGTCATCTACAACTCCACGGTGAGCGAGTTCTTTGGACCTCCGGGCCTTGTATTCAGCCCTAGATGCCGAACATCAGACCCTGTATTCAAACTAGACCCTGCTCGATACCGTCCTGACTCTGGTTCATGACGTAGGCCTTCAACGGAGATGGCCAGATTGAGGAGTGGGACTTCCCTATCGTACAGTTCCCGCCCGGGACGGCAAGGATTGGCTCCGATACGCGAGGTTGCCGGCAGGATGGCTCTTGCGCGCCAGACTGCCCGCGGGCGAGTCTACCCCCTAATCAAGCTCCGGAGCCATTCGCGCAAGGCTGCGATCGTATTGTCTACTACGCGCCTGATAACGTCTCCATTGTGGTATTCCCAATGCCCACTTGGCAGCAACGCAGGTGCGAGTACGAGGGGTGCGAAAACGGCGGCAGCTGTACGCCCGATGGACGTTGTCGATGCGATCTCCTCTTTCACGGCAGCCGTTGCGAACTTGACCGCAAAGTCGTCATCATTCCCACGGTCTGCGTCGGCAGCCTCTTCGTAGTTATGATAATTGTGCTCAGCGTCCTCCTCCGCCGCCGGGTCAGGCTGCAGCAGAAGCTTACCCTAGCGGAGCAATCCTACGCACGTTGGGAGCCTCCAAAGGTGCGGCGGCGGAGCACGAGCAAGTACGTCTTGGCACTGCCACAGCGCGCCATCGACAAATTCCGCTCGCCAAAAGGGGGCGTGGAAGCGCAAGTTGCTGCGCGTCTGGTCACCGCACCGGGCTTGCCGCACGGCTTCTTCTCGTGTTTTCTGTCGCACGTCTGGGCCAGCGGGCAGGTGTGGCCGCGCTCTCGGACAAGCGATGGGGGTACGCCGTCCCAACCCTCCCGCCCCCCTGTCGCAGGACCAGGCGCGCTCGCTCAAGGGACTGCTCCAGCGATACGTCAAGAATATCGCTGTCTTCTTAGACGTGGACAACCTGGAGGAGCGACTGCCGCGCGTCGCCGCACGCCGACGCCGGCTCATGACGCCGTCGCGTGTGCACTGTAGGACCTCGCGCGCCTGGAAGAGTACGTGAGCAACTCGAGCGCCGTCATCGTCTTTCTGACCGGCCACGTCAACGACGAGGGTGTCGCGGTGTCGGACTACATGAAGAGCAATAACTGCCTCGTCGAGCTCCGGGCCGCCGCCGCGCACGCGCGCCCCGTCATCCTGCTGCTCGAGACGGACCCGACGCACGGCGGAGTGTCGCTCGAGACGCACACCGCCGCCTGCCCAGCCGACCTCCTTCCGACCGTCCTCGGCGCGCCGGTCGTGCCCTGGCACCGCTTGAAGGATTTTCAGATCTGCTCGATGCTGCTGTTGATTCAGCAGCTGGTGACTGCGTGGGGTGCTCCGGGCGCGGACCGTACCATCTTCATCCCCGAGGACAGGCTGCGCAGCAGCCCGCTGCCGCAGCTTCAGACAAAGCGCTGCTATCACCTCTACCATTCGGCCAGCAATCCGTGTGCGGCCGCGATCGCCGCCGATTTGGAGGCGCAGTTTGTGTCGCCGAACCACTCGGGGCTGCGGACAACAGCCGAACCGGAGCACCTTCGCCACGATGCCTGCTCCGCGTTTTTGCTCTACCTGAACGCCGAAACTTTCGCGCCGGGGGCGCGCGCCGACACGCTCGTCAGCGAGCTGGAGGCGGCGCTGGAGGCGGGCACCGGGCTGCTGCTGGCGCACGAGCGGCGCGACGGCTGGCGTCGGCTCACGTTCGACGAGATCATCGTCGCGACACCGGAGGGGCTCAGGACGGCCGGCGCGTACCGGCGCATCGCGACAGCCCTGCACGGCGGGCGGCACTATGCGGTCTCGCTGAGGCTGCTGCTGGACGAGCTCGACCTCCTGATCCGGCGGCCCGTCAGGAGCCACTCGCTGCTGGGCACCGTGCTCCGAAAGACCAGTGAGGCGGGCTCATCATCGGGTGACCTGATGCGCCGACGAAAGCGGGAGAGCCCCCGCTTGGGGAGCAGCTCGGTGTAGGTAGGTGTATGTTAGCCAGAGTTCTGACTGTGGTGGGGGCATGTGCATGTCGTTTCATGTCCATCATGTCTGTACGTTTGCTCGTGTCGAGCCGTGTTTTTCCAGGACAAACACATACAGTGGTGAACGGACACTGAGAACGGCGACACACACGGGAGCCGGAGAGCCGGTCCCCTCGGCCCTCGCCCATGGGATAGGAAGAGAGCAACAGCAAGCGGACCAAGAGCCCGTGAAAAGAAAGGAAGGCGCGGGCGGCACGTCAATACAAAGGAGGGATGTGGGCATGGAGATGTACAATGTGGGAGAAGGACGGGTCCCCAACTCGCAGAGCAAGCATCTTGGAAGGACGACAGTACGACTGGACTCCGCGTTTCTTTTGATGTCGTCGCTGTCTCTCCTCGACTCGACTGTCTCTGTGCTTGTGAGAGAGAGATTTGGTGTGTTGTGGCTTGTGCGCATGCTTGTGCGACACTTGGTACTGGCGTTTTCGACTTCGGTTTCTTTCGTGAACGGCGGCAAATTCAGATTCGTCGTTCTCGCCGACCAACCGACGCTCCGCAAGGGGCTCGCGCCCCGCTCGACACCGCCAGACCCCGATGAGCCTGCTGATGGACAGCAAAAGGGACGACGCATTGCTGCGTACCGCTTTGCTGCTCCTGCTCGCCATCGTCGTGCTGTTTCTCGCAGTGCGGTTCCACGCAGTGTCTCGCAGTGGTGGCCAACAGCAGCAGTCCTTTGCTCGCATGGAGGAGGAGTCTGACGCCGCAGCTGCGGGTGCACGGGCGCATGATCGCGATCGCGTCGGCGGGCCAGACATCGAGGCGACGGCAGCCGACGGCGCTGTCCCATTCGGTGCCGTTGCGCGTGCCCGCCCGCCGCGCGTGGGCACCGAGAGGAGCGAGGCGGCGGACGAGCTGCGCAATCTGGCGCGCGAGAAGTCTCCCATGCACGCGCGTCGGCAGGTGTGCCGCACTGACGGGGCGGAGAGGGGCACGGGAGGGGCAGGCCCCGTTGCACACGAGCGCCCTTCTCACGCCCGCGCCCCGCGCCTCTCGGCTGCCGCACAGAGGTTCGGCCGCATACCGTCCAAACGGTCCGTGTCGAAGGAGCTGTCGAGCTACTGCGCCATGTGCAGCGCCTCGCAGGAGGGCCTCGCCTCTGCCGCGGCGCACGGCGCCGCTCCACCAGCCGCGGCCGAGGAGGCGGCCGATGCGAGCGAGCCGAGGAGCGACCTTGCGAGCGGCAGCAGCAGTGTGCAGGGCAGCGTGCCGCTTCCGTCCCCGGTGAGTATGCCGCCCAGCCTGAGTGACACCTTCAAGGACCCGCGGAGAGGGGCGAGCGGCCACGGGGCGAGCGCTGCGGAAGGGCAGGCGCCAGGGGGGGCAGCTGCCCCTCAAGGGGGGCGAGTGGGCATAGCAGGTGGCGCCTCGTCTCCCCCGCGCCTCGCCCCGTCTCCCCCGTGACTCGCCCCGTCTCGCCCGCCACATTCCCCTCAATGCCCACACACTCCGCACGACACTCCAGCTCACACACGTCTCCCCCCCCCCCCCCCCCCCACCACCACCACCACCACCACCACTTTACCCCCCCCCAAAAAAAAGGCCCCCCCCCCCCCCCCAACCCGCTTCGCTTCTGACGCAGCTCACGCCCCCCGCCGCGCGCTCCCCAGGCATCGACCGGCCACTCACACTGCCGCCGATGCCGAGCGGCGGCGGCAGCTCCCGCGCCTCTCGCCGCAGCTCCCGGAGCACCGGCAGCCAGTCTCGCACCACGACGCCCCGCTCGACAGACACGTCGCCGCGCGAAGTGGCTTGCATCGTGGTGCGTGGCGCGAGCCGGGCGGCTCTCCCCTCCCCCCCCCCCCTCGCTCCCCGCTGTTCCTACCGCCCTGCTGCCCCCTCGAGGCCGCGGCCAGACTGCGACCTCCTCTCTCTCCCCCCCCTCGTGTGTGCAGGTGCCCACAGGGCTCGCCCTCGTCGCTCCGGAGGGACCGCTCACGCCGCCTGGGCCGGGCGCCCCGCCGCCCACCCCGGCGGAGCAGAACACGTCGCTCGCATACGCCGTCTCGATGAGGGAGGAGGAGTCGGAGGACGGCGAGGGCAGGCTGGTCGCGGTGGTGGAGCCCACCTTCGCAATGTACGCAGCGGCGCCGAGTCCCGAGGGCACGGTGCGCATCAACGGCGCGGAGGTGACCGAGTCGCCGCAAGGGACGGTGCGGGTCAAGGGGCCGCCGCCCGCGATGCAGCGAGGCGCGCTGCAGATGGCCGCCTTGCGAGCCGCCTTTGCGATGGGGCAGGACCTGCCCGAGGACGCGGCTCCGCCCTCGGAGGACCCTTCTGAGGAGTCCTCTGGCTCCTCCTCTCTGGGGTTGCGTGGTTCTTGAGTGAGAACTTTCCCAAATTTGGTGCAGTACCTTACTCTCTGTTTCACCACATGCTCCATGCACATGCGACATGGTCCATGCTCATGGTTCATAGCCTAGACCATGGTCCAAGAAAAAGGAATGTGTACAGATTGTGTGTATATCTTACTTCTTACGGCTCTAGTTCCGGCATGTTGTGCGAGTATATGGGACAAAAGCGTCGAAAATGTCCCAAAAAGCGTGTCTCGAGTTTGTGGCAGCCCCACAGCTGGCGCGCGCTGCCAGGAAGCACCGCTCGCGTGTCGGCCGCACTCCCTGGCACCCAGGGAGTGCGGCCGACCGACCAGACCGAGTAGGCTCGACGCCGCGCTCGCTGTGGGGCTGCCACAAACTCGCCGCCGAACGTGCCACCGACGGCGTCCTGGCGGAGGTGGTGGAGTTTGAGACCTGAGGCTGCGGAGGTGACGCCTGAGGTACCGGCCCGTGCACGGCGACTCAGCCGGCGACCGCCACGGGCTCAGACGAGACTTGTCGACGCGTTACGGCTCAGCTTCACCGTGGTCCTCGGGCGTCTGTCAACGTCAGGACCACCCATACAGCTCGCGGGTTCGAGGTCGCAAGAGCCAAGATGGTGGCGTTTGGACATCCCAACCATCACACAAGACAGCCTGTAGGTGGTGGCGGGACGGCGAAGTGTTTGTGGCACTCGGCAGTAGGCACCCGCGGCACGGCCCCGCTGTCGGCTCTCGCGGGCTGCGGAACCGGCCCCAGAGGGGGACGGTCCGGGCGAGTGTGGCAGCTTCTGCGCTAGTATGGGCAGCCTCTATCATAGCACTACTGATCCTGGTCATTAGAGCTGCCAGGGATAGCGTCAGGGGCCGGTAGGAGTCAAAACCCCTCATATTTGAGACATCGTGTCCCATATACTCGCACAACGAGCCTTCCGTGACCTCCTGGAGTCCTGGTGCGCCGCCCGTCGGTCGACGCCCTCGCCCCTGCGCTCCACCAACGACGCCGTCGCTGTCCTCGCCGACGTGACCGTGATTCGAGGCCGCCCATTCCAAGGCCGCCCATCTCACGCCATTGATGCAGCCGAGATGCAAAATCCAAAACCGCCGTTTTTTATGAAATACGAGCGATCCCCCTAACCCCCCCCTTGGACGCGTCCACCCTCCTGTACGCGCCACGTGGTACGCGCGCTGTGACCTGACACCTGTGTTGACTGTTGTAGAAAAGGTATATCTAGAAGGGTTGTTGCACGACGCTCCCGAGGTCTCGGAGAAACTTAGGGTACACGTATATGGGCCATGATGTCTCAATATGAGGGGTTTTGACTCCTACCGGCTCCTGACGCTATCCCTGGCAGCTGTAATGACCAGGTTCAGTAGTGTTGTGATAGAGGGTGCCCATACTAGCGCAGGAGCTGCCACACTCGCCCGGACCGTCCCCTTCTGGGGCCGGTTCCGCAGCCCGCGAGAGCCGACAGCGGGGCCGTGCCGCGGGTGCCTACTGCCGAGTGCCACAAAACACTGCGCCGTCCCGCCATCACCTACAGGCTGTCTTGTGTGATGGTTGGGATGTCCAAACGCCACCATCTTGGCTCTTGCGACCTCAAACCCGCGAGCTGTATGGGTGGTCCTGACGTCGACAGACGCCCGATGACCACGGTGAAGCTGAGCCGTAACGAGTCGACAAGTCTCGTCTGAGCCCGTGGCGGTCGCCGGCTGAGTCGCTGTGCACGGGCCGGTACCTCAGGCGTCACCTCCGCAGCCTCAGGTCTCACACTCCATCACCTCCGCCGGGACGCCTTCGGTGGCACGCTCGGCGGCGAGTTTGTTGCAGCTCCACAGCGAGCGCGGCGTCGACCCTACTCACTCCAGTTGGTTCGGCACACTCGGTGGGGTCCACCGAGTGTGCCGAACGCGCGAGCGGTGCGTCCTGGCAGCCCGCGCTGGCTGCGGAGCTGCAACTCACTGGAGACATACTTTTTTGGCACATTTATCATTTTCAATGTACGTACTTATAGCTTACTGGGAGAAAAGAGAGAGGGGGTTGTGTTCTCTAGGCCCCTACTCTCTCTCAATGTATGTGGCTCTTACGTACATTCCCGGAGGAGGACTGCTGACAGGGTTTGCGATGAGGAGTGCCCCGAAGGTTTCTCGGGGTTAGATTTTCGACGCTTTTGGCCCATGCTCGTGCAACACCCCAGAAGAATAGAAAGAAGACATCGAGCATCGAGGTTAATGACTGCACTCCAAGTGCTCCAAGTGCTAATCTAGTCCTCGTCGAATGAGATCTCCTCCACCTCGTCGCCCTCGTCCGCACTCTGAGGCTCCACGTGCCGCGCCGGCTCGCGCCGCGCCGGCTCGCGCGCCGCGCCGCCAGCCGAGCGATCCGCGGGCGGTGGCGTCGCCGCGAGCGCCGCGCGCCACCGCCGCTCGGCGTCGCTGCCCACGCCATTGTTGGAGAGGTCGAGGTGGGCGAGGGCGGCGTTGCGGCGCAGCCCGGCGGCCAGACCTTCCGCGCCCGCGTCCTTGATTCCGTTGTACCCGAGCCTTAGCCGCTGCAGCTTGTCGTTCGTCTTGAGCGCCTCGCCAAGCTCTCTCGCGCCGCGGTCGAGCAGCCCGTTCCACTCGAGGTCGAGCGAGGCGAGGGGGCAGTCCGCCGCGCCGAGCGCCGCGCCGAGCGCACGCGCGCCGCGCGGTCCGACTCCGTTCCACGCGAGGGACAGCTCCGAGAGGCGGAGGCTGGAGGAGAGCTTGCTGCCTCCGCCGCCGAGCGCAGCAGCAACCGCCTTGGCACCCTCGTCGGTGAGCCGGTTGTGCGCGAGATCGAGCGAGGAGAGCGAGGCCGGCAGGGCGGCCAGGAGCGGCGCGACGCCCTTGTCGCCCAGCCGAGTGTCGGCGAGGTCGAGCGACTCGAGGGCGGTGAGCGCGCCGAGCGTGCTGGCGAGCAGCTCGACCGCCTCGCTGCTACCGAGGAGCTGGCCGCGCAGGCCCAGCCGCTTGAGACCTCCGCCCACCGCCTTGAGCTTCTCGCCCAGGAGCGAGCGCAGGGCAGCCGCGCCAAGCACGCAGTCGGCCGGCGGCGGCCTGGCAGCCTGCTCCGATGGGCGTTCGGTGCAGTCGAGCAGGAGTGCAGTGCACCCCGCAAGGCTGTCGCTGTCGAGGTCCGGACGCGAGCAGTCGCGCGAGGAGGCGAGCGGGACCGAGAGGAGGACCAGGAGGAGCGTCCGCGCGGCAGACGCCAACGTGGGCACCATCGACGAGCGAGCGAGTTTTCTTTTTCTCGTTTTAACCTGCGTTACAGAGTGAAACAGCGCCTTTTTTCTTTTTCTGGCCCGCTTCATGCATGGAGACGAGCAACAGCATCGACGACGCCCTCGCCAGAGCAGAGCGCGAAGCGCAGATTTCTCTGACGGAGGCGCGCGTCGCGCGCGCGCGTCTGATGAACATGTCATCGCGCTACGCGCGGCTAACAACGGATGAGCCGTATGTGGCAGAGCCGTCGGAGACGGAGATGCACGAGGTGTCGCAAGCGCGCCAACCAGAGACGGGCGCGGGCGAATCCGCGGCGCGCGAGTTTGTGTGGGGCGTTAGCGTCGCCGAAAATGCTGAGAGCGACGGCGGAGGTGTCGGCAGCAGCGGCGGCAGTGCAGGCGGCGGCGGCAACGGTGGCGGTGGCGACAGTGGAGGGCTGGACGCCTGCACATTGCTCGCTCTGCTCGAGGCGCGCCGCTCCACACACCTGGCTCCCGCCAACGCGAGGCGGGGCAAAACCCTGCCCCGCCCCCCCAATAGGCCAACCCGGAGAGCGACCCGGCCACCCTCGCGGACGTGCTGGAGGCGATGCTGCCCTCGGGCGGGGAGGCGGAGGCGGCCTTCCCCTTGTCCGTCGCCCACGCCGTGGCGCGGCTGCGGGGCGGCGACTTGGCGGCGCGAGAGCTGCTGGAGGAGATTGCGGCGGCGGCGGTGGCGCGGGCGCGCGAGGAGGGCGTCGAGGAGGAGGGGGGCGTCGGGGAGGAGGATGCTGTGGTGGAGGGCGAGGGCGAGGGCGAGGGCGAGGGCGAGGGCGGAGGGGGCGGGGAGGTGGAGGGCGCGCCTGCCTCCGCAAGAGGCGGGCTGCGGCGGAGGCCCCGCCAGTACACGCGGCTGCCGCTCTCCTCCTCGTCCGCCTCGCCTCCCGCCTCGCGCGACGGGCGGCGGCGGTCGCGGCCCCTTCGGCTGGCGTCCGTCTCGTCGCGAGGGCGGAGGGCGGCCAGGCTCTGCGGCCTCGCGCTCTGCGGCCTGTCGCTGCTGGCGTGGCTCGCCGCCCGCACCTTCGCCTACTTTTTGCCTCCCCTCTCGTACGGACTGGTGCAGTCTCTGATCTGGAGGAGCGTGCGGCGGGAGGTGCTGACCACGCCCGGCCTGCACTGGCGCGGTCCGTGGCAGCGGCTGCTCCTCGTCCCCTCGACGCGGCAGACCTTCTCCTGGGCCGGCGCCGACGCCCTCCCCGCCCTCACCGGGGACGGGCTCAAGCTGGTCGTGCACGCGCACCTGCAGTGGCGGTACGACCCGCGCACGCTGCGAGAGCTGTACCTGCTCCTCCCGCCGCCGGAGGAGGGGGCGGCGTGCCGCGGAGCCGTCTTCCGCTGCGGCGGAGGCGAGTGCGTCCCCGCATCGTACGTCCGCGACGGGGAGGAGGACTGCACCGACGGCTCCGACGAGGCGGCGGGCGCCGAGGCCGAGGCGGAGGGCGGCGACTCGCCTCTGCTCCGGCCGGCGGAGCGGGTGATGCGGCAGGCGGCGCGCAGCGCGGCGCTGACGTCTTTCGCGTCGCACCCGCTGCATGCCTTCTTCGGAGACAAGGCGGCCGTGTCCGAGGAGGTCCGCACCTCGCACCTCTCCCTCCGCCCCCTGGCCCCTGGTCTCCCTCCCCGGGGGGGGGGGGCGGTCTCCCTCCCCTGCTCCCCTTCCACTCCCCCCCCCCCCCCCACACACACACACTCCCTTCTCCCCCTCTCCAGGTCCGCCTCGCCGTCGCGCAAGCGCTCGGCTCCTACGGCGTCCTCGTCGAGGCGGTGCAGCTGGTCGCCGTCGAGGTGCCGCCGAGCGTCGACCAGATGCTGATGGAGGCGGCGGTCACACGCCTCCGGATCGAGCTCACAAAGAGGTACAAGGCCATGTGGGCCGCCGCACTCCTCATCCGCACCATGGTCGCCGAGCAGAACCGGCGCGCCACGGTGGCGGCGGCGCGCGGGGCAGCGGCGGCGGTGAGCGAGGGCGCAAAGGCGCGCGCTGTCCGGACGGGGCAGACGGTGCGCGCCGAGCTCGAGGCGCTGACCAACCTGACGGGCAGCCTGCGCACCAGCGCGGTCGAGCTGCTCTCGTGCGCGCGACGCGCGCGGCAGGCGGAGGCGTGTGCGCGCGGGCGGGCTGAGCGGCCCTCGCCCTCTCGCCCTGTAGGTACCGCTGGCTCGACGGCCTGGCAGCCGCCAAGCGTGGCCGCGCGATGCTGGTGCGCAGTGGCGGCGGCGGGCCCGCGGCCCGCGGAGGCGCGACAAAGGGCGGGCGACTCGGCGTCGGCGACGACGGCGCGGTGAGCATCCTGCCGGCCGGCGCGAGGAGACGGTCGTGAGGTATGCACGCGGTTTTGGACACGGCGCTCTTGTTGGCGAGGGCGAAAACCAGTATCAGACGGCGAGCCAGATGAATCTCTCACACCCAGGGCGCTCAGAAGAAAAACTCGCAACCCGGAGACTTTTTTTTCACGATGACGAAACACGATGAACCAAACACCGCCGCCGCCCGAGACGATGGACGTGGACGGCTGGCAGGTCGTGATCGCCGACGGGCACGCGGTGCTGCCCGAAGGCATGACGCACCTCCACCTGGACGACAAGAAAGAGAAAGCAGAGACGCGAGGACAGACCACCTTGGCCAAACTCCTCACCAGCCAGGCATTCGAGGGCGACTCTGAACTCCCGCGGGGTTTTAATCCCCTCGCACGAATTCTTTTCTTGGCTCAAGGCCTCGCGCGAGCGCGCCTGTAGCAGCCATGGCATACGAGCCGCCCAGCTGGTCGACCGTCCCGCCTCCCGGCTCGTACACGCTCGAGATCATCCGCGACGGCGTGGTCATAGAGACGGTGGACGCCTCGACGCGAGCGCACTACATTCTCGGCCGCGACCCGGCCGCGGCGCACGTGCACCTGCCGCACCCGTCCGTCTCGCGGCAGCACGCGGTCATCCAGCACCGCGACTCGGGCGGCGTCTGGCTCATGGACCTGGGCTCGACGCACGGCACCACCATCAACAAGAAGGCCTGCCCGTCCCGAGCCTTCGTCGCGCTGCCGCCAGGCGCGATGGTGCGGCTCGGCTCGGGATCGCGACTAGTCACGCTGCTCGGGCCGCCGGACGAGGCGGGTGCGAGCAAGGCGCCCGGCGTGCCGCAGCCGCCGCCGGTTCGGACGCGCCCGGGAGAGGCGCAGTACTCCGCCGCGCGGGCCGCGCAGCGCGCCGAGCGAATCGCGGCGACGACCGGGCGGTCGGCGGTGAGCGCGGACGACCTGCATGGCGGCGGGGCGGGGTGGGGGTTCGACGCGGACGCCGAGACGAGCCGCGCGCCGGCGGAGGAGGCGGCGCTCGACGCGCTCGAGCTCGAGCAGCTCCTCAAGATGGCGGACGCAGCGGGGCTGCCACTGTCTGCGCGCGGGCGCGTGCTGCAGGAGCAGCGGTCGAAGCGGCAGGCGAAGGCGGAGAATCTGTTGCTCGAGGTGGGCCGCATAGCCGCAAAGGAGGTGGAGGGGCTCAGCGAGGGCCAGGCCAGCGCAAAGCAGCGCGCCGAGGAGCGTGCCGCAGAGCTAAACGAGCAGGCGCGCCTCCGCCCGCCTCCGCCCGCCTCCTCCCGCCTCCGCCCCGCGCCTCCGCGCCTCCGCGCCTCCGCTCCTCCGCCCCGCCTCCGCCCTCCGCCCCTCCCGTCTCTCGTTCGCCCTCTGCGGCCGCGCACACGCACGCACCGCCACTCACGCACGCGGACATCGCCCCTCCCGCGAGGACTCCTCCCCTCGCTCGGTCAGCACACGCCCGACAACCCCCGCAGGTCGCGTCGCTCGGCGAGCAGCTCGCAGACATCATCCGGGAGCAGCTCGCCGCCGCCAAGGGGCTCGTCGACGGAGGCAAGTCGCGCCGCGCCGCCGCGCGCGCCGCCGACAACGACGAGGACGACTTCTTCGACCGCACGGCGAAGAAGAAGCGGCGCGTCGGCGCCGCCGCCAAGGGCAAGGGGGAGGGCGGCGGAGGAGGCGGAGGCGCAGAGGTGCTCGACGAGGCTGCGATCGAGGCGCGGCTGGCGGAGCTCGAGGCGGACGAGGTGTCGGCGGGGCGGCAGCTCGCCGCGCTCGAGGAGGCGCAGGCGGCGAGGCGCGCCGGCAGCGGCAGCGGCGACGAGCTGGACGGCTACATGCGCGCCAACGCTGCCGAGGTCGCCTCCAACCGGATCGCGGAGCTGCGCCAGGCGGCGGAGGCGCGCGAGGCGGAGCGGGGCACCCTGCGCAAGCTCCGAGAGTTTGTCAAGCCCGCGCTGCCGCCCGCCGCCGCGCCCGCCGCCGCCGTGCCCGCCGCCGCAGCGCCTGCAGCTGCGGCGTCCGCCTGCGCAGCCGGCACTAGGGCGCGGCCCGCCGACGCGGCTCCGAAGCCAAAGGCGCCCGGCGGCGGCGGGAGCGGGCTGGGCGCGGTGCTCGCCTCGATCCGTGCCGAGGGCGGCGAGGGCGGAGGCGAGGGCGGAGGCGAGGGCGCCGACGTGGGCCAAGCCGCCTCGATGCGGCCGCCTCCCTCCGCGCCGAAGCGGGCTCCTGCGAGCGGTCCGCCGCAGGGCCCGCGCCGGGTTGGCCCGAGCATGCCTCCTCCGGGCTCCGCCCCGGGCGGCGGGCTTGGCCGCGCAGACGGCGGGCCGGGGCCCGCCTCGCTCGGGCGTCGCGAGGGCGCGGCGGCAGCCTTCGCCTCCGAGTACGCCGCGGCGGTCGAGCGACTCCAGAGGGGTGAGGACGGGGTCGGCGCCGACGCGGGCGGCGACAGCGGCGGCCGCGCTCCTCCGGCGGAGGAGGGGAGCGGCCTCGGGTTTGGCGCCGCTCGTCCCGACGCGGCGCACGTGCGCACCGTGCGCGAGACGCACTTGCGGCAGCAGCAGGAGCAGGACGAGGCCGCAATGCCGGCTGGGCTCAACCAGATGCGAGCCGGTGCCCGACTCGCGGCCTCGCGCCTCCGCCGCCGCAGCGCCGCCCCGCCCACCCCCCTCCGCCCCGCACGCAGGCGCGTCCACCACTTGCGCGGCTTCGGCGGCGCCCAAGCCAGCCGCACGGCGCGCCCCCGGCGCCATCGGGCCCGCCCGCCCTCCGCAGTCGGCGCCCCGAGGCGGGTGGCGCGAGGCGGCGGAGGCGGGCGGCGAGGCGGAGGGCGGGGGCGAGTGGGTGCCGCCGGCGGACCAGGACGGATCCGGCAAGACGTCGCTCAACGCGCGGCTGGGCTACTAGCCGCCGCGGGCGGGCGTTGTGAGTCGCCACGGCCCGGTCCGGCGTCCGCGTCCCCTCGCGAGTACTGACAGAGTCGGTGGCGAGTTGTGTCTTGTGACCGCCACGGCGGTCGGCGCCAGCGCGCACACGCCCACGCGCTTTTCTGTGACGGTTCGTGTCGCGCGTCTCAGAGCAGGGCCAGCGGCCGCTGCCAGCGCGGAATATCTGTTCTCTCTCGCTCTCATGTTGGTGTTGCGACAGGTGTATCATGCTTTCCATCCATGCACATACACACGCACACATCTGAGTCGTCACTGTTGAGGGGTCAACAGATGGGCGGCTCTCGCGGCTGTGCCGTCGCCCCTCTACTGCGGCAGGGGAGGGCCGGAGGGCGAGCGGGTCTACCAGCCCCAGGAGCGCTTGAGGGTGACGCGCGCCGCGTCGAGGAGGTTCGCGTCGGCCGACTCGAGCGGCACGTTGGCGGTCGCGGTCCAGGTCGCGCCGTCCTCAAAGTTGTCGTCCTGCAGCGACACCTCGAGGTCCGACTTGTCGGGCTTGTACGAGGCGGCGAGCGTCTGCCCCGCCTTGAGCTGGCGGGTGAAGCCGACCTCGAGCGCGCCGACCTCCTTGCCGTCGACGTCGTAGTCGAACTGCGCCGAGACCTTGTCCTTGCCGTTGTTGAGGCCGGACATGAGCTTGACGCGCGCAGCCTTGGCCTTGACCATCCAGCTCGGCTG
Source organism: Emiliania huxleyi CCMP1516 (assembly GCF_000372725.1). Lineage (NCBI taxonomy): Eukaryota > Haptophyta > Isochrysidales > Noelaerhabdaceae > Emiliania > Emiliania huxleyi. Next base: position 1,007,443 of record NW_005198966.1, read on the forward strand.
CACGTCCACCTTCTGGTCGCCGAGGTCGACCTCGCGCTGCACCGCAACCTCCGTCAGCTGGTCCTCCGTGTCGTACTCGGCCGACAGGGTCGTGCCCTGCGACGAGGCCGTCAGCCGCACGTCGGACCGCTTGCTCGCAAAGTCGCGCCGCAGCTCGTACGAGACCGAGACGTCGTCCGCGGAGTCGCCCTCGACCAGGTCGCCCGAGAAGGAGACCTCCTTGAGGAAGTCCTTGTTCGAGTTGTAGTCGTACTTGGCCGCCACCTTGGTCTTGAAGTCGCCGATCTCCAGCCCCTGCGTGGCGGGGAGGGGAGGGGACGGTGAGAGGCGCGCGCGGGGCGAAGACGGGGAGAGGCGGTGGGCGGGCGGCGGCGTGGGCGGAGGTGGCGGGCGGGCGGTGGGCGGAGGAGAAGGGCGGGGATCGGAAGGGCGGAGGAGAAGGGCGGGCAGAGTAGTTGCGGTGTAGAAGGTGCGACGTTCGGCGTTCGGCGATGTGGGCTGAGGAGTGGCGGCGTGAGCGGACCTTCTCCCACGAGGCCTTGAGGTTATCGAACTTCCCCGCGTCGCCACGGAGGTTGCCGGTCGAGACCTCCGCGCGGTTGGCCGAGAGCGAGAGCATCGAGGTGGCGAGCATTGTTTGAGCTGCAGGAGGGGTGCGCAATTTGCAAGGGTGTGCCGGGTCGCGATTGACGCGACACGCCCCAAACGCTGATTGTTCAAAACAAATCGCTGGGCTTCTCCATTATGTGATGTTACGGTTAAGGTGGCACGCCCTGCGAGCGGGGCCGGGCGGGGTGCGCACTGTCCCTCTGTGTTCGTGTGCGTCGCCCATCTCTCCCTGGAGATGACTGCTCTATTTATTTATTTATTTGTTACGGTTAAGAGGAAGATTCGCGCGAGCTGCGGCCTGCGGGACCGCCGGGACGGCGGGCGGGTGATTGCGGACTCGTCGGACGCCGCCACTTTGCCGAGACTTTCTTCTTTCTTCGAGACTTTTGAGGGAAGCGAGATCGCGATCGGCCGAGAACCGACATGGCGGGCAAGAGGCCGTCACGGCCATGATCGTGGCTGCCGACGCCGGCGACGACCCGCTCGCGGACCGCCGCGAGGACCGGGAGGGGATCCCTGCACCCTGGGTGTGTATTCCGAGAAAAACAAAAAAGAAACGAGCGGTGAGGGAGAAAGAGAAAGCGGATACAAAACAAGAACACAACGCACTCTCTCACATGACAAGCGATCCCACGACAGCGATTGTGGGGTCGCCCGCCACCGCCGCCATGGTCCATGGAGATCTGCTGCGTGTGGGAGAGATTTTTCACAATACCAAACAACTCTAACACTCACACGTCATTTGGAGCACTTGGTCTTGGAGTGCAGTCATTAGCCTCACATCCAGGGCCGGGGAGCTAAGAAGCGCACCCAGCGGGCCGGATGATCGGGATCGGGCTACGGGCTAGAGAGCCCTAGCCCCGGGGGTGTGCGTTCGCAGGGCAAGGGCCTTAAAGTAAACACGGATCTCCGAGGGTTAGCTCCGCGCTCCGGGTTTCCCCTAGCAGCAGAACGCCCCCTCTACTCGGAGCTAGTAAACACCAGACACGGACACGACGCCCACCCACCCCGTCATTTTGGCATATTTTTGGGGCCTGGAGCCCTGTTCACGCGCGCGCAAGACGTGCAGACAGGGTTGCCACCCTCCCGGGCCAGGCGTGCATCGGGCGTTCCGTACAAAATGGCAGCGGAGCCCAGCCCCAGCGACGCTGTCTCTTCCGTCTGAGCGGTGGGTAACTCTCTGGCCGGGCTTGGGCCCTCTCGGGCTGCTGCGAGCTGCGCGATGCGCGTCCCCTCCGCCGCACAACCGTACCCCTGCCCCTCACCCTCCGACTCCGCCGCAGGACCGGTCTGGCGACACGGGACGACCGCCCAGAGCAGCACCACAGACCATCCCGACCCCGTGGGGGGCGGGGCGGGCCAGCGAGACGTAAGAGCGCCCCTCCCTCCCTCTCGTGGCGCGTCCCCTCCTTCCTCCCAGCACCCCGCCACCTGGCTCGCCGCCCCGTCGCCGTCGCGAGTCAGCCCTCGGTCAGGTACTGCCAAAGGCGGCCACAAGCAGCACAATCGCTACCAGCGCCACCGCGCCGGCGCTGGTAAGCTCTGCGGCCCGTGTAGCGGCCCCTTAGCCCGTCGCCCGGGGCACATGGCGCCCTCACACCGCTCCTCGCCCCCGTGTCGCAGGCCAAAATCGTCGACATCGCGTCGGCACTCTCGACGGCGCGCCTGGGCTCGCAGAGGGCGGCCTGGGCGGTGCAGGGTGGCCGGGCTGCCCCCCTCCCGCGTTGCGCCAAGCCTCGGGGGTCGGGGAGACCATCTCGGGTCGCCGAGGGGGCGGGTCGGACGACCAATCCGGCTGCTGGCCGGAGGACGTCGCCGGCTCCGCGATTTTGGGCGCCCCAGGCGCCTCCATCCGGGACGAGCGGCGCCAGCTGGTAGCTGGGGCCGCAGGGCGGTCAGGCCAACACCGTATGCTAGTCGGAGTGGATTGTCTAGAGGTGTAGAGGTCGGTAGAGTGTCCGTTTGTGGCCTCCGGACGGGCTCTGGTCGGGAGCCCGCCGGGCCGGCTGAGGCTGTGTGTCCGTCCACTATGGACCCAGTGGTGGCTTAGAAGTGCTCTCTGGGAAGTACACATCCTATATAACACCTGCGGACCGGAAGGTACCGCCGTGGCGCCGCGAGGGGCCGTCTAAGCGCCAGCGTGACCCTTCCCGGGCCCCCTTGGGTGGGCTCCGGTGCAGGGTGCACCCGGCAAGGAGCACGCCGTCAAGGGGACGTGCCGCGCGTGGCGCCGCGCCTGGAAGGAGACGCTCGCGACGCGCGAGCGGCCGCGCATGCTCGTGTACGGTGGCGCCAATGCTGGAGGCATCCCACTCAACTCGGTGGAGCGGTACGACCCGTCAACAAATGAGTGGGGGGAGGAGGCTGTGGCGCCGATGCCAACGGCACGTTTGCTTCCTGCCATTGCGTTGCTGGATGGCAAGTTCTACGCGACGGGCGGCATGAACGCCGGTGGCGCACCTTCACGCTCGATGGAGAGGTACGACTTGGCAACGAAAGTATGGGAGGTGCGGGCGCCGATGGCAACGCCGCGCGAGCTTCACGGCCTGGCGGAGCTCGGCGGCAAGCTTTATGCTGTGGGAGGCCTCGACGACGGCGGCAATAGCCACAGCTCAGTCGAGCATTACGACCCGGCGCTAGACGCGTGGGAGGAAGTGGCGCCGATGGCGGCGAGGCGGACTACTCCCGGCGTGGCGGAGGGTGCTCGACGCGGCAAGCTGTACGCTGTGGGAGGCTGCAACAGCGTCGTGGGACTTTTCTCGTCGGTGGGAGGCGGTGGCGCCGATGGCTTCGGCGCGGCAGGGTCCTGGCGCGGCGGTGCTCGATGGGAAGCTGTACGCTGTGGGTGGCGCCAACGATTACCTCAACTTCAGCTCGGTGGAGCGGTACGACCCCGCCTCGAATGCGTGGGAGGCCTTGGCGCCGATGACGGTGGAGCGATACGCCCCCGGCATAGCGGTGCTCGAAGGCAAGCTGTACGCGGTTGGCGGCGTGAGCGACGATGACGACGGCCCGATCGACACCGTCGAGCGGTACGACCCAGCCGCAGATGTGTGGGAGGCGGTGGCGCCGCCGCTGGCAGCTTTCCCTTCGTTGCCTCGCTGTAGTGGATGGAGTACATTGGAGCGATTGGTGATTGGAGCACTTGGAGCACTTGGAGTGCAGTCATCATCTCATCAACCGCACATCCAGGGCCGGGGGGCTAAGAAGCACACCTAGCGGGCCAGATGATTGGCATCGGGTTAAAAGAAAGAAAGAAAACAGACAAGCCAAGGGAGGGATGGGCAAAGGGTTGTTGTTTGTTGAAGGGTTGCGGGCGCGGCTGAAAAATTTTTGGCGATGGCCCTGCCCAGACTACTTTGGCTCGCTCTCGTCGCGGTGGCGTGTGTTGCCACCGCCACCGTACACGCCTCCAGCCCAGTTGCTTCCTCGCGTGGCGGTCCACCCGCGGCTGTGGTTCTGCGGGGTGGAGCGGCACCCACCCAGCAGCGGCGGCGGCGCAAGAAGAAAGCACGGCGGCCGCCTCCTCCGCCGAGCGCCTCCGACCGGCTCCGCACCGCTCTGAGCGGCGTGGCGGAAGGCGCCTCGTCGCTCTACAGCGCGGTGGAGGCGCGCGCGCGCGCGGCGGCGACGCCGGCGGAGGAGGAGGAGTACGAGGAGGATGAGCTTGCGGCCGAGGGAGGCGACGGGTCTGCTGAAGCGGAGGAGGAGGAGGAGGAGGAGGAGGAGTGGGAGGAGGAGGAGGAGGAGGAGGAGGAGGCTCCAGCAACGCCGCCGCCGCGGCGCGCAGATTCGCGGCTCGCGTCGCAGCGGGCGGCGGCGCGGAGGACAGTGGCGGCGCGGAATGCGGCGGCGGCGGCGCAGGCGCAGGCGCAGGCGCAGGCGGCCGCAGCGGAGGAGGACGCGCCCGAGATGTCAATGTCGGAGAAGGGCGCCTTCCTCGGCTCGGTCGCCTTCTCGCCGGTCGGCGTGCCCGGCCTGGTTGTCGGCGGAGCGCTCGGCTTCGCGGCGGGCTACTTTGCGGAGCAGGCCGAGCCGCGCCAGCGCCTCCCCTGCCATGCCCGCACCCTCCCACCCCTGGGAAGGGAGACAGAGAGGTGTGCTGACGAGCAGGTGGATGCAGCGCGAGAGCACGTGGCGCGCGCGTATGCGACGCGGGTGCAGCGCGAGCGGCGCGTGGAGAGCGAGCGTGCAAACACGCGCAAAGCCCTCGAGGCGTGCTCTCCCTTCTCTCCTCCTCTCCCCTCCCTCCTCCCCTCCTCTTCCTCCTGCTCTCCCCTCCCTCCTCCTCTGCCCTCCCTCCTCGCACCCGGCCCCGCACACCACCCCTCCGAACGCCCTCTCCGCCCCTCCGCCCCTCCGCCGCACAGGCGCTCGAGACGGTCTCTGTCCAGTCCGACGACCCGGAGGAGGCGGCGCGCACCTCGGCCGACCTCACCGCCTTTCTGTGCGCGCCCTGCAACACGCGCTGCGCAGACTGCTCCGCGAGGATCAAGCGGCCCGCCGACGCCTGGGTCTCCACCTCCCTCGGAGTCGTGGTGTGCGTCAACTGCGCCGCCGCGCACCGCTCGCTCGGCACGTCCGTCTCGCGCATCAAGTCGCCCGTCTACGACCAGGCGCGCGCCGCCACCGCCCCGCGGCACCCGCGTCCGCAGCACGCGCACTGACCGCCGGCCGACCGACCCGCCCTCTCAGTGGGACGTGCCGATGGCGACGGCGCTGCTGGCAAAGGGCAACGACCGCGGCGCGGCAGACTACTACGCCACGCCGCCGGCGCGCATGCCGGGGCCCAAAGCGCCGATGGAGGAGCGGCGCGCGCACGTGCGCGAAAAGTACGTGCGGCTGCGCTGGGCGACGCCGGAGCTACGCGCGGCGCGGCAAGAGACGCTGGCCAAGAGGCCTCGCAAGGCGGCCGGCGCGCGCCGCATGGCGAGCCTGTCCAGCGACGCGGCGTGACGGAGACAGAGTTTAGACAGATATAGAGCTGCAGACTTGAGGGCAGGGGGCGAGGGCGGCATCCGCGTAAGCCTTTTCTGTGCCTTTTTGTATGCAATGATACAACAATCAAGTGAGTCACTCCCTCTCGCTGTGCTGCGGAGACCGCTCGATAGGATCTCACCCAAATCGGACAATGCGTGCACGTGCCCGTGGTTGCGCGCGCGAGGCGGGGACCAGAACGGACACCGCCGGCGCAGAGAGGTGTGTGCTCCAGACGCAAGAGTGCTCCCTAGAGTGCTCCTATAGCCGTAGTCCCTGCTCGTCGCGCCCGCCCGCCACAGCGCTGCCCGAACGGCAGCGCTGCTCTGCACGGCTCAGGGCGGCGCGCGGCACACCGCAAACACGCTCGCGGCTCAAGAGCCGGCAAGCAGCGCGTGTGTGCTGGCAAAGGGGAGACGTCACTCGTCGTGCTCGACCTTTTGCTTTTTGGAGCCCTTCTCCTTCGAGTTGTTCTCCTGCGCGGGGCCGGGCGCGCGCGGTCGGCGCGATGCGGGGAGGGCGGGGGAGGGCGGGGCGGGAGCGGGGCGAGGGGCGGCGCGCCGAGCGGATGACTCGGATGAGGAGGTCGACGCGGCGGCCGAGCTCGATGGGGGTGCGCGACTTGAAGAGCCAGTCGAAGCGAAACTCTGGCCGCAGCCGGACCTCGCGCTTGAGCTCCTCCCACCTGCCGTAGCCGAGCTTGTCGGTCATGCAGAGGAGGAAGCGGTCCTCCTCCTCGTTGAAGAGCTTGCCGCGGTTGTTGCCGTACTTGAGCGTGAGGTTGTCCCACGGGTTGTCCCCCGCCGACTTGACCTTGTGCGTCAGCAACGTCGCCATCTCGGACTTCTCCGCAATCTTCTTCTCGCCCTCCTCGATCTTCTTGGAGACCTTCTCCCAGTCGCCGATGTGGGTCGGTCCGAGCCGCCAGAACGCCTCCGAGTAGGTGGTCACCTCCTCCAGCGTCTTCGTGCCGAGGAGGTCCTCCGCGATGTCGTTCAGCTTGTCGCGCCCGTTCTTCTCGGCGCTCTTGATGAACCGCGAGTAGTCGTTGCGCGTCCAGTCCTTGAAGCCGGCCGCCTCGAGCTCCTCGAGCTCCTTCTTCTCGGCGATCTCCTCGGGCGACGGCTTCTCGTCGGGCACCTCCTGCCCCGCCTCGGAAAGGCGCGACGCCGCCTTTGTGCGCTTGAGCTCGCGCTGGTATTCGGCCTCGTGCAGCTCGTTGATGCGCTGCACGTTGAAGAGCTGGTAGTCCTTCATGTCGGGCACCTTCGGCCGCTTCGGCTGGCCCGGCTCGGTGGGCGGCTTCGACGAGGACGCGCCCGCGCCGCGGTACGCGTCGCGCTCGTTGTACGAGACGGTGGAGGTGCGCTCGCGCTTGCCCATCGAGTCTTGCATCATTTCGATAAACTCGCGGTCGCCCTGCTGCGCCATCGACTTGTAGTCGACGCCCTCGAACTCCTGAAAGTTGACCTCGGCGTTGGAAAAGTCGAGCAGGTCGCGCTTCTCCTTGCTCTCGAGCTTCTGGCTGCGCTCGGCGGTCAGGTTCTTTGCGCCGGCGAGGATCGTGTCGATGTCCTCCTCGGTGACAGAATCTCCCGCGCGGAAGATCTTGTCCGCGCCGTACCGCACCGCGGCGAGGGCCTCCTCCTTGCTGAGCGCCTACGGGACGTGCCTCGGGCGTGTCTCGGACGCGCCTCGGCCACCCCTGGAGGGCTCGCTGCGTGCGGAGCGCCTTTTGCTTCTCGGCGAGCCGGCCCTGCTGGATGACGGCGTAGTCCATCTGCAGCTTCTGCTCCGCGCGCTCGACAACCTTCTCCTCGATCGAGTCCTGGGTGACGAAGCGGAAGACCTTGACCTCCTTCTTCTGCCCGATCCGGTGCGCGCGGTCCATCGCCTGACGAGGCGGTGCGAGAACGCATCACCAACCAACTGACGAGAGGCTCCCCCGACTGGCGCGCGCGGGTCCGAGCCTGCAGGTCGGCCTGCGGGTTCCAGTCGCTGTCGTAGATGATGACCGTGTCGGCCGTCTGCAGGTTGATGCCGAGCCCGCCCGCGCGCGTGGAGAGGAGGAAGAGGAAGCGGTCCGAGTTGGGCTTGTTGAAGGCGTCAATCATCTCCTGCCGCTCCGGCCCGCCCGTCGACCCGTCGATGCGGCAATAGTAAAAGCCATCCTCGTGCCGGTAGGCGCAGTAGTCCTAAAGGGCGGGCGCACGAGTGCGCGCGCGCGTGTGTGTGTGTTGGGGGGGGGGGGGGGGCATGTGTGGGGCGCGCGCGGCTGAGTCTCGGCCGCATCTCGGCCGCATCTCGGCCGCATCTCGTCTCGGCCGCACCTCGAGGATGTCGAGCACGCGCGTCATCTGCGAGAAGATGAGGACGCGGGAGCCCTGCGACTTGAGCCGCATGAGCAGCTTGTCGAGCAGCGCCATCTTGCCGGCGTTGGTCACGAGGTGGTCGCCAAACGGCGGCAGCGACTTGTCCTCGACGCCCTCGAAGAGGTACGGGTGGTTGCAGCACCTGCTCACGCAGGCCGGCTGGCGTGAAGAGACGCTGCTCCTGGGCTGTGCGAGGCGAGGAGGTGCGGGGGGCGGCTGGCGCACTTGCGCAGCTGCATGACGAGGTTCATGAGGCGCGACTTGTTCTGCGCCAGCGTGGCGGAGGAGGAGGAGTACAGCGCGTCCATGTCCCGCTTGAGGATGTTCTTGTACTGGTCGCGCTGCATGGGCGACAGCTGCGTGTATACGATCAGCTCCGTCTTTGGCGGAATGGAGCCCTCGACGTCGGCCTTGACGCGGCGCAGCAGGAACGGCTTGAGCACCTTGTGCAGCTGCGAGATCACCTCCTGCTCGACCTGCTTGTCCGTGATGTCGAACCACGAGTTGAAGTCGTCGGCCGAGGTGAAGATGTCGGGCAGCAGAAAGTTGAGGAGCGCCCAGAGCTCGTGCAGGTTGTTTTGCATGGGCGTGCCCGTGATGAGCAGCCGCGAGTGCGACGAGAAGGAGCGCAGCACCTGCGAGAGCTTCGACTCCTCGTTCTTCATCCGGTGCGCCTCGTCGACGATGATGTAGCGCCACGAAAACTTGCGGAACGCGTTCGCCTCGCGGATGATCATCTCGTACGACGTGATGCACACCTCGAACTTGTCGGGCTGCAGGTTCTCGGCGAGCATCCGCTCGCGCGCCTCCTTGTCGCCGTGGAAGAGGAGCGTCTTGAAGCACGGCGCCCAGTTCTTGAACTCGCGCTCCCAGTTGGTGAGCGTCGACTTTGGCGCGAGGACCAGGTACGGCCCGGTCAGCTTGCGCGCCTGCCACCGAGGGCGGCAGCGGGTTGGACGGCGGCCGGGGCGAGGGACGGGCGGTGGGGGCGGCGACAGCGGCGGCGGCGGCGGCAGCGGCGGCGGCGCGGTGGTGGCGCAGGCGGCGGCGGTTGCGGCGAGGGTCGAGCCAGCCCGCGGCGGAGGGAGCGAGGGGAGACTGCGCGGGCGGGGAGGGTGGTGAGAGCCGCGCCTCGCGCAGCCAGCAGAGCAGCGAGATGGACTGCAGCGTCTTGCCGAGGCCCATCTCGTCGGCGAGGATGCCCGAGATGCCGTTCTGGTAGAGGTTGGCGAGCCAGTTGAGGCCCTGGACCTGGTACGCCCGCATGTTGCCGTGGTCCTTGTTGATGATGCCCGGCTGCGACACAATGCGCACCTGCGCGCGCAAGAGAGGCGGCTCGGAGCGAGGGGACGGATTGGGCAGAGGGCCAGGCGGCGGCTCCGCTCGCGCGCCTTCTCCTCAAAGCCACCCGACGAGGAGCCGCCGCCGCCGGCCTCCTCCTTGTGGTCCTTCATCATCTCCTCGTCCTCCTCCTTCTCGGTCTTGCGCTTCCGGTGCCGCGCCTTGGCCGACGCGTCCGCCTCCTTGGCAAGGCCAAAGTGCTTGAACAGGTCCGACTGCCCGAGCAGGAAGTTGAGCCGCTGCTTGGCCGACTTGGCCTAAATCGACAAGGCGCGCACAGCATGAGAAAGACCGGGTGACGTGTTGCGGGTGACGTGTGCGCCCGCTCCGCGCGGCGCAGGCCTTGTCGCTCTCAATCTCCTTGTTCTGCGCGACGAGCGTCTGCTCGGCCTGGGTGAGCACCTTGGCCTTGCGCTCTTTCTTAGGCGCCGCCGCCCGCTCCTCCACCTCCTCCTGCAGCCGCTGCCGCTTCTCCGCGCGCTCCAGCTCGCGGTCTGACGGGCCAGACGCCGCAGAGGCGATCCGCGCCTTTTCGGCAGCATCCTCGGCGTTGAGCCCCGCCTGGTAGGTGGCCATCTCGCGGTCGTGGCGCACGCGGTCGTCGGCCGCCTGCCTCTCCCACCGCGACCGGTCCGTCACCTCCCCCCACCGCTCGCCGATCACTTTGGAGAGGGTCGAAGTGTCTGTAGCGCCGACCTCCTGCGAGATGGCGTCGCGGTTCTCGCGCGCGAAGCACATGTAGGCGGAGAGCGCCTGCGGCGACAGGCGCGCGTCAGCGCCGCGGCCGGCTCACGCGAGCGGCGGGGCGAGCTCTCAGCCGCACCGCTTTCGGCTTTGCCAGCGCCAGCACGTCCGCCTCGCCGACCTCAAACTCCAGCGCGATGGTCTTTGCGCTCTGCTTGTCAGCGAGCATGCCGCGGATGCGCTGCTTCTCGGCGTAGGAAAGCGTCATGGCGGCGGCGGAGGAGAAGGGGAGAGGGTCCAGTCAGCAGGCTGGCAGAAGACCGCTGATGCTTTGCTCGCGCCAAGCCCGAAAAGCCGCCCGTGTTTTTCTTCTTTCTCGTCTCGTACTTCCCCCCACAGGCCACGCCACGGCAGAAGACACTTCTTGACCGCTGCCAGGCAGGCAGCCCAACACAGTCCAACACACTACCAAGTATTCTTAGCTTCAAGCCCCCCTCCGAGACTGGAGACACCCACACACCAGTAACAGACCGGTGGGACTGCCCCCCGCCCCCACTTACTTGCCCTGACTGCACAGGATAGCGTGCCCCGAAGACGGCGACGACGCAGCGGGGGACACCACGCGAGGAAAGGGTGCGAAGGCAAGATTGGGGTGCTGGGTGGTGGGACCAATGAGGGGGGGGGGGGCGGGGGTCCTGGGGGGGGGCGAAATGAACACAGTCCAACACAGAGGAGGGACTTTCAAGGTTCAATCTTCCAACAAAACCCCCTCGCACGACACTGACCGCTGCCAGGCAGGCAGCCCAACACAGTCCAACACACTACCAAGTATTCTTAGCTTCAAGCCCCCCTCCGAGACTGGAGACACCCACATGGGACGTGCGAGTTTGAGCTTCCTTGCACTCGGCCGCCTTTGATCACGTCGACTCGGTCCCAAGCATCGGCCAGGATCTCGGCTCCAAAACAATCTCCCACCAAAGGCAGTCTGCGCCGTGGCCGACTCATGCACACCGCTTTCGGCTTTGCCAGCGCCAGCACGCCTCGGCTCGCCGACCGACCCGTCCGTCAAACTCCAGCGATTCGATGAGTCAGGGAGGGGGGGCGAGCCAGCAGCATCACGAGGGCGAGGAGCCGATGACGAAGACACAGAGACAGCGCCAACGCCAGCGGAAGCAGGGATCGCACCGGAAGCCACCCGTCAAGTTCAGACGCTAACCGAGAGAATGGTGACAAGAAAGGGGGGACTCCGAACGGCCGAGCATGCCCTCGCATGCCGGACAATTAGGTAGGTCATAGACCTCCCCCCTCCCGATGAACGTGGTTCAGGGTGGGTGTTCTGTTCATAAGTCATAAGGCTACTTACTTGTAACCACGATCGATGCGAGGACGCAAGTCCACCAAACTCGGCCATTCCAACGGCCAGACCGCTCGCTTAAGGCTGATTGGCTAGACGAGCGGTCTACCTCCAACAGGGCTGACTGGCACAACGAGGAGAGGTCATCCGGATGTGGCGGGACGCCGCCGGGCACCTGGTTGCTCTCCTCCGCCAGACAGCCCCTCCCGACGGGGACGCCACCACCCTCGCCCAGGGATCTACAATGCTGTCTTAAGGTCCGACAGGTTCGGCACCGGGCACCGCCTCGGTATACAAAATGCGCCTGCGGGCGGACCCTTACAGATCACAGATCACAGCGCGATGGTCTTTGCGCTCCTCTCTCTGCTTGAGCAGCACTTGAGCACTGGATAGGGTCGATTCCGCATGGTACGGGGCCCCTCGATCGTCTCGCCCTCCCTCGTTGGTGTGTTCACGGGGGGGGGGGGGTCATAACAAACACGGTACAGGATCGAGGTGCACGCACGCTCGCTGCTGAAGCAGTGTCGTCCCCCCTCTCCAGGGTTAGTGCTCACTAAACCTGGCACGGGTCAGCTCGGGTCAAGTGAAGACGAGTCACCCTAACCCACGGCTAACCCAGCGCTAACCCCGCGCGACTGGGGGGCATACGTCAGCATGGGTTTGCGCCGGGTTAGGGGTGGGTTAAGGCCGGGTTAGTTAGTGCCAGTGATGGCCCAACCAAGGCGCAAGGGAAGAGGAGTGCGCTGAGGGCTAGGCTGAGGGCGCCGTAAGTTGTAGATCCTGTGGCATGAGACTGTCCCGCTCGCCATGCGCCCGCGGCTGTGATGTGGGTGCGCGTGTCTGGAGTCTGCGTGCGCGCGTGAGAGGGGCGGAACGAACGAGCCGCCGTAACCCAAGAAAGACTAACCCGAGACTAACCCGACCGAGCGAGACTAACCCACGGCTAACCAGGGCGCTGCTCTTTCTTTTGCATACGTAAGGCCGCTAGGCCGGGTTAGTTGCGGGTTAGTGCCGGGTTATTCCCGAGAAAATTCTTTCGTGCCGCAAGTGGTGGGTGGGCCGCGGGCAGCCGCAACTCATCATGACGGCGGCTGCACCGCTCGCGGAGGCCTCCGTGGCGCTCGAGGCCGGTAAGGCCGGCGAGGAGAAGCGTCGCCCGCAGACGCGCAGTGCGAGGCCGCCGGCGGAAAGCGGAAACAAGAAGGCGTGCGAGCAGACGGCCGCCTCGGCGTCGGCCGACGCGCCCAGCCATCATGTTCGCATCGCAAGCGGGCCGCACAAGGACCGCCGCGGCATCTTCGCCTCCCAGAAGAAGGGGTGGACCACGGTGCTGCTGGGCGGCAAGGGAGGATTTATGGAGGAGGTGAGGGTGCCCACGAAGGACGTGGTGTGGCCCAGTGCAGCGAGAGAGCCGCCGAACCAGGCTGGCAAAGCCACCGTGCCGCCGCGGCGGTCGCAGAGAGGGCGGGGCGAGGCGTCCGGCGAGGAGGGCCGCGGTCCCGCAATCGTCCCGGTTGGCTCGGTCGGCTCGGCGGGCTCGAGCGACGGAGGGTCGCCCGGCGCGCCGAGCGCCGTGCCGGGCGGACAGGGCGTGGGCGTGCGGTGCCAGTCCTTGCCTCCGGGGTGGGTGGCGCAGGAGCGGCAGGGGTCGGCGAGGACTTACCGCGTCTTCTACGGCCCCAACGGCGAATACGCCGAGTCCGTGCCGCAGGCCTGGCGGGGCGACCGCGAGAACCGGCACGGCCCGGCGGGGCGAGAGCTGGCCGAAGTCGCAAGCTTGTCTCAGGCAGGCAGCGGCCTGGCTTCAGCAGAGGGCGCACAAGAGGCGGCGGAGGCGGAGGTGCCGGCGGCAGCAGCGGAGGCGCCGGCGGCAGCAGAAGAGGCGCCGGCGGCAGCAGAGGAGGCGGCGCCAGAGGCGGCATCAGAGGTCCGCCGCATCGTCAGCAGCGAGTACGACAGCGACGGCGAGAGCGACGCCACCGGGCTCCAAGACGAGGGCGAGGCCGCAGATGCGGGGAGCGACGCCTCGCAGCGGACCGAGGCGGTGGCCGGCGAGGGCACGGGCTCGGAGGTGGCGGTGGAGGTGACGGCTTGGGCGAAGGAATCGCTCGCGCTGCGCGGGGCCGAGCACCGGCCTGAGGCGGCGGACGCCGCGGGGGGCGCCGCCGAGGAGGCCCGCGCTCCGGAGGCGGCCGAGGGCAGCGCACCGCCGACGCGCATCGCGACGGAGCCCGCGGTGGCCGAGGCGGAGGGCGGAGGGCCGAGCCAGTCGGCAGGCATCACGGCCGAGGCACAGCAGCAGGCGCAGGCGCAGCAGCAGGCGCAGGCGCAGCAGCAGGCGCAGGCGCCGGCACAGTCGTCGCAGGAGAGCACGATCCAGGGCGGGGAGGCGCTGGCGACGGAGAGCGACGCTGCGTCAGAAGGGGGCGAGGGGGGCAGCGGCTTGGCGGCAGAGGGTGCGCTTGCCGTCGCCACGGCGGCGGAGGCGGAGGTTGCAACGGGGGCGGAGACGGCGGCGGAGCCGGCGGCTGGTGAGCCTGAGATCGACACGCTGAAGGCGATGACGAGCGAGGAGGCGGTGGCGCTGGCGAGGCGGGAAGGGATCGAGCTGGTCGAAGATGAGAGCTGTAAGAGCGGGTACAAGGGCATCAGGCGTGCAGCAAAGGGCAAGTTTGCGGCGACCGACGTGCGCGATCCCGCAGGCGGCGGGCAATATCACTACATCGGCCTGTTCCGGAGCAAAGAGGCGGGCGCTTTGGCGGTGGCCCTCCGGCGCAGGAGGCTCGGACCGGACGCGGCGGCGGGGAGCGGCCAGGGCGGCGGCGGCGGCGGCGGCGGCAAGAGGAAGAGCCGCTTGTCCGAGCCGCGCCTACCCCGCGCTCTGCTGGGGCTACTTCCCCAAGGCACGGGTGGGGTCGAGTTCGCGAGCATGGCGCCGTTTGAGGGCGGGCGGCAGCGGCGGAGCTCAACCGCCAGCGGGTCGCAGCTCAGCGCCGCCGAGCAGCGGGGGAGCGCGGCGCCGGCGGCGGCGCCCGCCGCAGAGGGGCGCGCGCTGCGGCAGCGGTCGAGCGGGAGCAGCTCTGAGGGCCCAACGCGGCCCAAGCGGCAAGGCGCGAGCCGCAGCTACGTGGAGGCGCCGGACGACGAGCCTGTCGACTCGGCGGAGGAGATGGAGGAGGAGGAGGCCGCGGAGGAGGACACGCTGCAGGCGGAGGTGCCGGACGTCAAGGAGATGACGAGCAAGCAGGCGCTGGCGGCTGCGAAGCGTGACGGGATCGTGCTGGACAAGTCGGGCAAGACTTCCAGCGGGTACCAGGGCGTCACCTTCCGTCAAGAGTGCGCGGCGAGGCCCTACGCGGTGACGGACAGGCGGACTTACCTCGGGGCGTGCAGGAGCGCAGAGGGCGGCGCTCTGCTGCGGGTGCTCTCGCGGAGACACGCAGTGGAGGAGGAGGAGGAGGAGGAGGAGGAGGAGGAGGAGGAGGAGGAGGAGGAGGAGGAGGAGGAGGAGGAGGAGGAGGAGGAGGACCCGATGGAGGACTCGGAGGAGGAGCTGGAGGAGGCGGGTGCGCGGGCCGGTGCAGAGGACGACGAGGAGGAGGAGGGCGGCAGCGACGACGAGGGCCTCGATTTGGAGCGCTCACAGCGGAGCAGGTCCGGCTTCATGGGCGTGGTCGAGAGGGAGTCGGCTGACGGGACCAAGTTCTACGACGTGGAAGTACAGATCGGCGGCAAGACTACGACATTGAAGCGCTTCGACGACAAGATTGCGGCGGCGAGGTTTCGCGCGCGGTGGCGGAAGCGGCACGGCTACGGCCCCAGCAAGCCGCCGCCGAAGAAGCGCGGGCGGCGCTCCTCTCCCTCCGACTCGCCTCGGCCGAAGCGCCAGAGGGGCCAGAGGGTGTCGCCGTCGCCGGGCGCGACGCCCGAGCGGCCCGCGGCCGAGGCGGCCGCGCGCAGCCACCCGGGCACCGACGACGGCGAGGAGGACGCCGCGCCGTTCGCGTCGTGCTGGGACGCGGACTCGGTCGCCGCGCCCGCGCCGCCCGACGCGGATGTCGAGAGCGAGATGCGTCGCCTCTACCTCGACGGCATCGGCAAGCTGGTGGATGGCGAGGAGGTCAAGGCCTTTGTGGCGGCGAAGAACGTGGTGGCGTTGGATTCGCTTCCCACCGGCGAGCTGGCGCGGCTCCTGACGGCAACCAACTCGAAGAGCGAGCTGCCGGCGCTGCCGGAGCACCTCACGCCGCTCACCGCGCTGGTTGCGCCGCGCGAGGCGCTGCGGCGCATCAAGAGCGGCGAGTGGACGAGCGAGATGGGCCCGATGGTGACGCGGCCAGACTCGGAGAGCGACGCGCTCGGCATCACGCGCCCTCCGTGGCACAGCTTCGCCGACGTCCTCACCAAGTCGGGCGAGAAGCGCAAGATCAAGCCGGGCGCGATGCTCAAGTGCGCCGACCTGAACGGCATCAGCAAGGGCGACCGGCGGGCGGGCCGGCTCTTCTGCGACTCGGCCGGGCCGCGAGCAGCGTCTCTTCACAGCCACCGCTCTGCGAGTAGGCCGACTGGATCTTCCGCGAGTTCGCCAGGCCGCCCGAGGAGCGGGAGCACCTGCTCAATTGCATCCACAAGACGGAGGCGAGCGACTTCTTCGGCACGATGGGCGACGCGCCCATCGCGAGCATGCCGACCGCGCTGCGCGAGGCCAACCTCTCCGAGCCGCTGGCGGGCGTGCGGGAGGGCTGGTGGCGCACCCCGACGGGGGCGGGCCTCGTCGCTGGAGAGGGTGTCTGCGCCTGCTCCTTCGGCTGAGAAAGGCTAATCGGCTAATTAGGCGGGACCGCCCCTCTTCCTCCTCTTCTCGATGCAAGGCGCCTCGCGCCAGAGCGGCCCGCGCGCCCCGCCCCTCCCCTCCCCTCACGCTCGCTCGCCTCGCCGCCAGGCACGTCGATGAGCTACCACGTCGATCTCTGGGCGACTGCCGTCCTGTACCACATCTTGTGGGGCGCCAAGATGTTCGTCTGCGCTCCGCCGACGGCGGTCAACCTTCGGCTGCTGCAGCAGTGGCAGGAGCTGAACGAGCCGTCTGAGCACCCGGACTTCCCGGGCAAGCTCGAGTCCGCGCAGGTGCTCACGCTGACTGCCGGCCAGTCGCTGCTGCTGCCGAGCGGCTGGATTCACGCCGTCTTCACGCCCCTGGACTCGTGCGTGCTTGGCTGGAACTGGCAGCACAAGCAGCAGCTGCTCGTTAATTATTGATCACTAGTCATCAATCATGAGTTCTTGAGTAATAGGCAGCCCAAGCAGCAGCTGCCGGCGGCGCTCAGCATCGTGCGCGCTTCGTGGGGCGAGATGACCAAGGAGATCCGCCAGGAGCAGCGGGCCTTCCCCATCAGCGAGCTGACCAAGTCGATGTGGACGCTGCTCGTGGCGACCGGACGGCCTCCGCTTCGCCGCCGCTTCGCTTCGGCCTGAGCCGGGCCTGTCGCGACTGTAGGAGTTGACGCGCGAGCTGGGGCGAGCTGGCGCGCCGAGCCTCACGCGGCAGCAGGCGAACCTCGTCCGGGCCCTCGCCAGCTACTTGTGCAAGCGGTGCAACGTGACGCCGCGCGAGGTGAAGCAGCAGCCGCACGAGGTGCTCGCGAGGGCGGACAAGCTGCTGGCGCACACCGTCGCTGGCGAGTGAGCTGACACGGCCGTCTCGTTTCTACCGCGCTAGACGGGCATGTACACGCGGCGCGTTCGGGACTCTGAAGCTTCGGGCTCAGACTCTCTTTTGCCGTGTTTGTTGGTACTACAGTGTCCTTGGCGTTTGAGCGCCGTCATGCGAGCGCAGAGCGGTGCATGTCGTGTAGTTGCGCGCGCATCGCCCCCATCGCGGTTGGTGTGCTCGCACGTTTTGCTCTCTCGCCGCGCGCTCCCTTTTCGTTGTGACTGTGTGACTGCAGACTGGTGTACACCAGTTCTTGTGATATAAAATACAAAAAGAGCAGATAACTAAGACTCTCACTGCCCTACGGCTTTACACAGAAGTACTGCCCCCCGAGAGCGACTCAGCCGCAAGCATCGCCGGGTCGACGTGCAGCGCGACCGCGAGGGCGGACCACGCGCCGTACGCCCGCTCGCTCCCCGCGATGCCGCCGTCGCGCCGCGCCCGCAGCCCGCTCGCCTCCTCCTCTCTCGAGCCGGGGTGGCGCCGGCCGCAGAGCCGCGTCTCGTGCACCCAGAGAAGCGCGCGGCGCGCCTTTGCGTCCGCCGGCCCGATCCCTCGCGACGCCACCAGCTCGGTGCAGAGGACGAGCGCCTCGACGAGCACGTCCCAGTCGCTGTAGTCGCGCGCGCACGCCATCAGCATGGTCGTGATGCTGATGATGTCGGCGGCGAACCCGCGCTCCGCCGAGTGACGCAGCAGCCGAAGCGCGTCGGGCGCCCGCCTCGCCGCGGCGCACGTGTCCAGCAGCGCGTTGAGCTCGACGAGCCGCTGCGCAGCGGCGGCCTCCTCGGCGGGCGCGCCGCCCGCCGCCGCCGCGCGCCCCTTGCGAGGTCGGTCGAGGATGGCGAGAGCGCGCTCGGCGCCCATCCGCTGCGAGCGCGAGGTTGCCGTCAGAAGCGCGCCGATGCAGACGTCGTCCGGCACCATGCCCGAGTCCACCGCCCGCCGCAGCACGCGGACGGCCGTCGCGGCGTGGTAGTCCCAACGGCCGTCGCGGCGCGCGGCGCGCGCGCACGCGACGAGGCAGTCGGTCACTGCGCGCTGCCGCTGGCTCTCGCTCAGCTTGCGCCACAGCTCTGTCGGCCTGCGGACAGACGGAGGACCGTCGCCGGCAGCGAGGCGGGAGGCGGGAGGCGGGAGGCGGGAGGCGGGAGGAGGGAGGCGGGCCTGGTCGAGGGAAGCTCCGCCGCGTCGAGCAGCTCGTGCATCGGCTGGCGAGCGCCGCAGCCGGCGGCCACCCCGAAGGCGTGCGCCTCGAGCGCCGCCGCGGCGCCGTCTGCGTCGGCGGCACGGCTGGCGACGTTGAGGACGGCGCCTGCCGCGGGGCGCGAGATCAGAGAGAGAGAGAGAGAGAGAGAGAGAGAGAGAGAGAGAGAGAGAGAGAGAGAGAGAGAGACGCGTGCTGCGTGGAGTCCCAACGCCGCGCCCTCCCCTCGCCCCCGTCCTCCCCCCTCCGCCTCTCCCCACAGCTCACCCAGGGCGAGTGGGTCGAGGCGCAGCGCGGCGCCGCCTCCTCCGCCCTGCACCGCCTGACAGCGAACGGGAGGGCTGCAGCATGACCGCGAAACACCCCGCAGGGGCGGGCTCGCTGCAGGGGCTGGCGCGCCTCGGCCGCCGCCGCAGCCACAGCGCTCGCCGCGCCCCCCTCGCCCGCCTGCACGCCTCCGAGGCACAGCGCGGTGAGGAGCTTCGCCTGCGTCCTGCGGCAGCCGCGCGACGCTTGGTCCGCCCGCAGCACGCACTCGACGTAGAGCTCCGCCGCCATCCGCGCCGCGCCGAGGCGACCGAGCAGGCGGAGTACGCGGAGCAGCGTGCTCGAGTGCGCCCGCCCGCCCGGCGTGAGCCCGAGCCGCTCCGACGCACGAAAGGCGCGGCACACCACCGCTGCGCCGCCCGGCTCGCACGCGAGAACGAGCTGGCCGAGGCTCTCCTCGGGCAGCGGCGCGCTCTCGCGTGAAGCGCGCGCCGACAACTCCTGCGCGAGCGCGGGCGCGGCCGCAGAGCCACAGGCGGCGAGCAGCTGCGCGGATGGACCGCCGGGCTGGCCGGCCGCCGCGATGGTCATGAGCGCGAGGCCACGCGGCGAGCCGAGCCCGTGTTGGGCGGGCACTCCGAAGGTGGAGTCGTCAGCATCTCCGTCGGCCAGCGGGGTGGGGATGGGCCTAGCTGCCTCGCTGCCCATCGGCCCCAGCAGGGCGCCCGATCCTGCAGCTCGCACGGAGGAGGCGACGCCAAGCGACGAGCGCCACGCCACGAGCCGCCTCGCAGTAGTGACCGCGCGCATGTGTGTAAGAGTGTGCCCTCGGAGGCCTGGCCAACGGGTAGGCCGGCCAATCGCGATGAACGAGCGTAGCTGAGGTTTCAAGCTCTCTCGCCCGACGCCGGCCACGGTTTAAAGAAAAACGCTGGGCGTTGAAGAAAAAGCCGGCCGGTTTCTTTTTCAGTGTATGTAGCTCTTTTTGGCACCTTCAATGTCTGACGAGGAGCAGCTGGCTGGACTGATCGAGCAAATCGAGACGCTGGACCTCGAGCCTGCCGTCCTTGAGCAAGCTGGGCTTCGCCTCTTGAATCTGGCGCGCCAACGCGCGTCGTGTGAGGCGACCGCAGTGCTGTCTGATCCCGACCTCCTCGCGCTCCTGTTCACGCGCATGTCCAACGACGCGATCTCCGCGGCACGCAAAGTGTGCCACAGTTGGCGAGGGATCGCCGATGACGAGATTGCGCGCCTGCGAACGCTGCGACTCCAAGACGCCCTCCGACTTCCCATCGATGGATCAACGGACAAGGCTTATTTAGGCCTCGTTGCCCTCCCTGGCAATGAGCTGTGCATCTCCGACCAGACCGGGAATCGGCTCATTCTCCTGAAGGTGCAGCGGGGCCAGGTGCTTCAGCGCCACATCGGCCGCCGTGGCCTCGGCCCCGGTGAGTTTGAGGGCCCTCGGGCCCTGGCCACCGACGGCGCTGGCGCGGTTTTCGTGGTCGATCATGGAAACGCGCGCGTCCAAAAGATCGCGACGCGAACGGGGCGCCCCCTGCGCTGCACGTCAACGCACGCAATCCATCCGCAGTACACCAACCGAGGGCTGGGCGCCATCGCCTTCCATACGGAGCTGCAGCAGCTCTTTCTCGTCAACTCGTACACGCGCGAGGTGAGTGTGTATGACGCGTCGCTCGGGCTGCAGCGCGTGTTCAGCACGCCCCAGGGCTCCCGGCCGTGGGGAGTCGCCGTCAGTATCGACCGCTTGTACATCGCCGACATGCAGCTGGGCTGTATCTACGCCTTCTCGCTGGGCGGTGAGCTGCTGCAGACGTTTGGAAAGGGCGTTGTGTTCGAGGCGATACACCTTATCGTCATACACGAGAGGCTGGTCACGAACGACATAGATGCGGCCTTCTCCATGGACAACGGTGCGGCATTTGTCGCCTTTTCCCTCGACGGGCGGCTCATGCAGACCATCTCTGAGCATTCGGAAGACGGTGATCAGATAGGCGGCCGGTGGATGCAGGCCGTCGCTAGAAGCCACGACGGCCGCCATCTCATGGGTCTGATGTCCCGGTGGATTGGTGACGACGACGAAAGCGACGAGCGCGACGGGGAGGGACGCATCCTCCGCATTTGGGGACCGCCTGAAGCCATCACGCAGCCTGAGGTCACCGACAGCCTCAAGGTAGAGCCGCTACAGAGCCTGCTTAGCAGTCTCTAAACTATGCAGATGCACTGCAGCCGCTCGTCAGGCTGGTCAGCTCGGCCCGACGGAGTGATCTCGCACACGGCGGACACATCTAAACACATGTGCGATGTGCGGAGGGACAGCATGTGTGTGTGCCGATATATGATATGTGTGTTCACGTGTGCTGCCACACCCCACAGAGTAAATAAATGTGTGTGCATGTGCATATATTAAATAAATAAAACGGGCAAACTCTGAGACGAGATGGGATTTAGGGACATGTGTCCCCGCCCGGTGCATGCATGCACGATGTTTTCTTTAATGTTTGGGCCGGCGCGGGAGTTTTACTGCCGAGTGTTTCTCCCGGCCGGCCGCCTCCCCTGACACGCCCACTGACCGAGCCCATCGAAAAAATTCGGCGCGCCGCACTGCTCTGACCCCTGCTCGCCCCTGCTCGCCCCTGCTCGCCCCTGCTCGCCCCTGCTCGCCCCTGCTCGCCACTGTCGCCTCGGTTGCCGAGGCTGCCGCGCACCCGCACGCCCGCGTCGCTGCGCGACTACGAACTGCACCAGCTGGGCTCGAACCAACGACCAAAACGTCCCCGACCCGAACGCTGCACCAACTAGGCCACGCCGCAGGCTCGATTTGCAATACGCACAAAACTGGCCGCTCATAAACCACTACTCATTTGCCGAGGCCACGCGGCGCCCCTCCACAGCCAGCCTACCCTCCTATTCGCGCCACTCGAAGCCCCGCGGCCGCCTCTCGCCTACCGCGCTGCCCTCGCCTGCCACCGCACCGCCCGCGCTCCAGCCTAACCAGCTCTGCATCTCGCAACACACACTTGACAGGGACAGACCAGGCGCAGGAAAAGGGAGCGGGGCCCGAATCCAAGGGACCACCCCGTCGGGGGGAGGAGCTGTGAACTCAGGTCCAGCAGGAAGGCTGCTGGCTCCTGACTCATCCCCCAAATCCCCCACACCTTGGCGGCCTGAAACCTTACCATTCCGACACCTCACACACACCCCTCCCCTAGGGCTAAGCAGTGCGCGAGCCCACCCTCCGACTTCAGGCGAGACGTTGACCACTCCTTTGGAACAGTTCTGTCAGTGGCTGCACTAGACGCCCACAGAGGCGCGCGGCGCGGGCAGATGACTAGGGGAGAAAAAGCGGAGAACCTAGCTCGCTGGGAGATGTGCGCAAAAAGACGGGAATAGGGGAGAACTGTCAGTGTGAGGGGAGGGCGTACTGTAGGCTGGCGTTTTTGCCTTTGTGCTTTGAAAACTGAACAGCGTTTTTTTAATAGTGTTTGTTTGCAATTGCATTGCTGCGACTTAAATGTACGACGCGCGTAACAAATCGTGACGCAGATAGCGTCAGAACATCCCCAAATTCCGCCATGGCACGACGATACAATTACAAACGAGGCCGGGGCAAGCCAGGGGGGGACCGGCCACATCGCACATGCGGCGATGCACATCACCCCCAAGGCTCACTCGCGCATACGCGCGCAGACGCAAAACGCAAGGGCGAGACGCGACTGGGAGGACCGCCCACCGACCCAGAGACCGTCGCGCGACTGCTACCCGTCCCCGCCCCTCTCGCAATACGGCTGCGCACAAGGCAGCCCGCGGCGCAAAGGAAAGGCCCTCGCGAGCGCGCGGGTGGCGGAAGAGCACGCGGCGGCCACTCTGCCGGCGGCACGGCGGCGGCACTGGGGAGGATCGCGGGTGCAGACGCCCCCCCCCCCTCCCCCCTCCTGCGACGAACACACACACACACAACACACACGCGCGCGCGGCTTGCAGACGGGCCCCCTGCAGCGGCACTGGGAGGGATGCGGCGGCTACGCGTCTGGGCCCTGCAGCAGCGAGATGGCGGCGAAGAGGAGAAAGAGGCCGCCGCCGATGCCGAGCACCATCCGCTCCGAGATCCGCGATGCGAGCATCTTCCCGCCTAAAAGGCGCCGCGACGGCAGGTGACGAGACTGCTCACGCCCTCCGCGGTTGCGCTCCGCCCGTCCCGCGCACCGACGACGGCGAGACCAGTGCAGAGCGAGTGGCCGATGATCGCGCCGAGCGTGACGCCGACCGGCTCCTCGGCGGCGCCCAGCGCGATCGTCGCGATCTGCGACCGGTCCCCCCACTCCGCCAAGAATGTCAACGTGAAGGCCTGCAGCAGCACCGTCCTCGCCGCCGGCTCGGCGTCCGCGCCGCCGCCGCCGCCGCCGCCGCCGCCGCCGCTGCTGCTGCCGCCACCCTCCTCGTCGGCCATCAGCGCGTCCGCCGACTCGACGTCGTCCTTCTTCGCCAGCTCCAGCTCCACCTCCTCAAGCTCGTCCGAGGCGCCCTCGCCCGCGTCCTTCGCCTCGCGCAGCATGCGCACGCCGAAAAAGAGGAAGAGCAGCACGGCGGCATAGTGCGTGTAGGCCTGCGCGCGGCGGCGGGGTGCGGGGCGGGGCGGTGGCGTCCGCGGGGCGGGCGGGCGCGGCGCGAGAGTGCTCTCGCCTTTGGAAGCAGGAGCGGCGCCATGTGGCCGAGCAGCGTGGAGAGCACCGTCATCACGACGAGCGCGCCGACGGCGCCCGTCCAGACCGTGAGCCGCGAGTGACGCATCGCCATAATGGCGGCGATGAAGAAGGTCTTGTCGCCTGGCGCGGTGGCGGCGCGGTCAGCAGCTGTGGCACGCGGGCGCGGGAGGGCCTGCGCGGTGTGGACCGCACCGATCTCGGTGGCAAGGATGACGAAGAAGGACTGGACGAACGCGTGCGTGAAGCCCGGCTGCACCGCGGCGTCGGCGTATGGCGCTTCCATGGTAAACGCTTTTGGCGCCCCCGGCACGAGGACGACGCGCAGATGCGTTGTTTGTTCAGCGCCGGCCTTGTGAGAAGAATTTTACACAAGATGCGAACGCGCACCCCCGGGGCTAGGGCTTTCTTGCCCGCAACCCGATCCCGATCATCCGGCCCGCTGGGTGCGCTTCTGAGCTCCCCGGCCCTGGATGTGAGGCTGATGACTGCACTCCAAGTGCTCCAAGTGCTCCAAGTGCTCCAAGTGCTCCACCGGGGGTCGCACGACGTGAAAAGAACTCGGACGTATCTTAAATGAACTCGGGTACACGCGGCACAAACTAAAAATGTGCTCCAAATGACCCCCTGGCGTGGCTTGCGCGGTTGTCTGCTTGGCGCACGCTCCTAGTCTGTCGGCGCAGAACCGCGCCATTCGCTCGCTCTCACCTGGCAACCCTGTCTGCACGTCTCGCGCGCGCGTGAACAGGGCTCCAGGCCCCAAATGACGTGTGAGTGTTATCGTCTCACCCCGCTGGCTGCGAACGCGAACGCCGTCATCCCAACTGCACCCGTCCGCTCGCCTCACCGAGCGACGCGCGCCGAGCCACTTGTATCAGTACACAGTGCTGAGCTGCCTCGTGCAGGCCTGTGCTGCCGACGCGAGAGGCTGAGAGCTTGCTCCGGCTCGTGACCCTGAAAACCCTGTCGCCTGTGCTCCGTCCGCGTCGCGGCCTCTGAGCTCCGTCGAGTCGCCCGGGCGCGCGCTGGCAGGGGCACCGAACTTACCGGAGGATGTCTCAGAGAGCTATGGTGTATGGAAAAGAAGTGTCCCGGCCTAGTTGAGGGATTCCGCGTGGGAGGTGGGAACGGCACGCCGGTTCGACTCTGAGGAAGACACCGGTATAAACTAAAGAAAGAAAGAAAAAAACGAGCCAAGGGAGGGAATGGGAGGACGGCACGCCGCCACCACACAGGGATTTTAAGGAGAGGAGGCGTCTACAAACACGATTATCTTTTCTTTTTCTCGCGATGTCTGCCCCGCCGCGCCGCCGCTCGCGCCGCCTCGCCACCTCCTCCTCCGCCGCCGCTCCCTCGCCAGGCACGCCGCCGCCCGCCCGCCTCCTCGACCTCCCCACCGAGCTCCTCGAGCGCGTCCTCGCTCGCTGCGACAGCCCCGCCGACATCGCTCGCGTCGCGGCCGTCTCGCTGCTCTTCCACGCCTCGCTCGCGGCGGAGGCCATCCGCTTGTGGGCGCAAGAGCGCGGCTTCGAGCTGCCGGCGCAGCCAGAGGGCGAGGGCTGCGCCGTGCGGTGGCTGTGCTTCGCTGCGTTGCTGTGCGAGTCCAACCCGCCGGCGAGGGCGGCGGCAGGCGGACGGCACAGCCTCTTCATCGACGGCGAGGGGCGGCTCTCGTCGTGCGGCTCGGAGGAGCGACACCCAGCCCTGCTCGGGCACGGCGAGGGCGTGGCGCGGCTCAACACGCCGACCCTCCTCCCCTCCCCGCTGGGAGGTGAGCACGCCGTGAGCGTGTCGGCTGCACTCTCGCACAGCCTCGCCCTCGCCGCCGACGGCTCTGTCTGGAGCTGGGGCCAGGGAGGCTTTGGCCACCTGGGCCACGGCGACGAGCAGAACCAGCTGCTGCCGAAGAAGGTCGAGGCCTTTGCTGGCAGGCGCGTCGTCGCTGTGTCGGCTGAATGCGTCCACAGCCTCGCCCTCACCGCTGATGGCAGCGTCTGGAGCTGGGGCTATGGAGCCCTTGGCCGGTTGGGCCACGGCGAAACGCACCAGCAGGACCAGCTGCTGCCCAAGAAGATGGAGGCCTTTGCTGGCTACCGCGTCGTCGCTGTCTCGGCTGGGTACGACCACAGCCTGGCCATCGCCGCCGACGGCTCCGTCTGGAGCTGGGGATATGGAGGCTTTGGCCAGCTGGGCCACGGCGGCACGCACCAGCAGCTGCTGCCCAAGAAGGTCGAGGCCTTTGCTGGGCGGCACGTCGTCGCTGTGTCGGCTGGGACCGCTCACAGCCTCGCCATCACCGCTGACGGCGCCGTCTGGAGCTGGGGCTCGGGAGGTTTTGGCAAGCTGGGCCACGGCGACACGCACCAGCAGCTGCTGCCGAAGAAGGTCGAGGCCTTTGCTGGCCAGCGCGTCGTCGCTGTCTGGGCTGGATCAATGCATTGCCTCGCCATCACCGCCGACGGCGCCGTCTGGAGCTGGGGCTGGGGAATGTTCGGCATGTTGGGCCACGGCGACACGCGGACCCAGCTGCTGCCCAAGAAGGTGGAGGCCTTGGCTGGCGGGCGCGTCGTTGCTGTGTCGGCTGGAGCCGAGCACAGCATCGCTCTCGCCGCCGACGGCGCCGTCTTTACGTGGGGCAAGGGCGATTGCAGCTGCCTAGGCCACGGAGAGGACATGTCGAACCAGCTGCTGCCCAAGAAGATTTAGTCGTGGGCGCGGGGGCACCGGGGTGTGTTCCCGACCTCGTCTCACCCCGCTGGCTGCGAACGCGAACGCTGTCATCCCAGCTGCACCCGTCCGCTCGCCTCACCGAGCGACGCGCGCCGAGCCACTTGTATCAGTACACAGTGCTGAGCTGCCTCGTGCAGGCCTGTGCTGCCGACGCGAGAGGCCGAGAGCTTGCTCCGGCTCGTGTCCCTGAAAACCCTGTCGCCTGTGCTCCGTCCGCGTCGCGGCCTCTGAGCTCCGTCGAGTCGCCCGGGCGCGCGCTGGCAGGGGCACCCCGAACTTACCGGAGGGTGTTTCACAGAGAGCCATTGAAAAGCAAAAAAGGAAATTAGTACGTGCACCCCACCCTCATGCTCATCCCTCTCAAGCAGGAGGATGTACGAAGAGATTAGGAGCAGCAGGGACCCGAGGGGCCATGTGGAAGACGGCTAGTGCTAGTCCCCCCGCCCGATCGGGAGGACGGACCCCGGCTATTCGCCGACCCTACACGGTACACGCCCCACAAAGAACCCTGCACAAAGATCGCAAGGGCGGGGACCTGTTCCTTTTTACCCATCTCACAGTAGAGGTGTCGTTTTTTTTTTATTTCATCCCTCTCCCGACCACGAGAGGCAGCACCCCGAGGACCGCCTTCAAGCGCGGGCGGCCCGTGACTTTGCTCCATCAAAACGGGACAAGGCAAAAACACAGTTGCACAGATACATGCCGGCGGCGCGACTCCCCCCCGCAGATCGTCCTCAGTGGGGGAGACCGCGACACCGGTGACGGAGCGCAGTTGGGAGTGTCTTCGGCTCACGCCAGGGCGCTCGTTGCTCCTCCGTCTCTTTGTATCTTCCATACTGCATTTATCAGAAGACGTATGGTTCTTGCACTTGTGCAAGATTGGGCGTCTTCTGCCGCAGTCCCTTTGATGGGAGGCCCCAGGGTGGGGGCCACCTCGAACCCCCGGCCAGGGATTCGAGCGGAGGGTGCCCCGGATTCATCTATCCGTTGGGCCCCGGTACATTCATTAGAACTGATCACTTTGCGCAGCAGCCGTCCCTTCGCCGACTGGACGGCAGTGCGCTGCGTTGTCGCTCTGTCGTGCACGCTCTCGTGCCTCGTTGTTGTGACCCACCCTGTCCCACCCGTGTGTGATCAGTGTCTACGGGGCCGACGTTTTTTGATCTCTGGGTCAGTGGGGGGCCGAGCCACCTCGGGGTGGCGGGCGGGCGGGCGTTTTGAAAAACAGAAAACAGAAAACAGAGGGGGGCCAGGGCCCCCACTACGATTAGACACAAGCACCTGGCTCCTGGGACAAAGCGAGCAGCAGCAGCAAGCAGTTCAGCGGAGAAGGGGGGGGGGAGGAGCCGAGGGGGTGACGTCCCGACACGGCAGGTTGGAGCTGACCCAGGGAGAGAGAGAGAACAGCGATGGCAGCCCCCAATGACTGTAGACAGAAATGACGAGCCGACAGCGATGCAGCGGCAGCGAAAGCGGCGAGGAGGGCCCGCTGCAGAGCTCCGCTGGGCGGCAGCAGAGACATCGGCGGACGGGGGAGCACGCGGGACACGTCGGCATAGGAGCCAGGGGTGTGGGCTGGGCCTGCATCATGAATGGGCCTGATAGCGACGGCGGCGACGTAGGCGAGACGGCGGCGAGGGTGGCGACGATGAAGCTGGCTTGACGAAATGGATGACGCCATCGCGCAACAATAGACATCCCCTCGATGTCGTCGTCGTTGCCGGAAGGGGCAGCGCACGCGCCTCTGAAGATCGAGGCGCGTGGCTCAAAGCCGGCGCTGCGCGGGTTCGTGCCCATCCGACTATTGTCTACTTTTCCATTTTTTTGGATCGGCCGTGGTCGTGGGCCGGTCACTCACGACCCGCCGCACGAAGTAGGCGGCGCGCAGCGCCGCTCTCGCAGGCTGTTTTTGTCGGTTCTACATTTTGTTTTTGTTTTCAGTCTAGGGGGCCCGACCCCCTCAGAGGCGGCGGGCGGGCGCCCACTGACCCAGAGATCAAAAACGCTCGGCCCGGAGGGGAGTGTCTTCGGCTCACGCCAGGGCGCTCGTTGCTCCTCCGTCTCTTTGTATCTTCCATACTGCATTTATCAGAAGACAGAGAGAGATTTCTTCGAATTCAGAGAGTATCTCGCGAATACTTGCTAGCGCGCGCGATAAGGTTTTTGCTCGCCTTCCCTGGGACCCCGTGTTGCGTGACTGTCTCTGTGCGATTTCGGGCCCGGGGTCGTGCGTTTATGTGAAAGAAAGAGGGTGTGAATGTGAATGAACGTTGAGGCGAGAAGTCGACGCGGCGCCATATGCTGGGGCTGCGGGTATCGCGACGACGCGGCGAGCGGCAAAGACTTTCAGCAGTGTCCGCTCTGCATCGAACTGCAGCTGGAGCGCAGCCCGCACCTGCTCGACGGCTGAGCATGCTGCTTCCCAGCCGGCACTCGCAGCTTGCGAGAAGGTGCTCCTGGGCATGGCGGAATTGGCGCAGGACACGCTTCCCGAGAATCAGCACGTCGGCGATCTGCTGCGTGGGCAGGCGCTGCTTCAGCAGCAGGACTATCGCGGAGCTGCGAAAGCATGTCGCAAGAGTCTCCGACGGCGAGGGCGCAGAGCATGACCGAGCGCAGCGCTCCCCTGTGGAGCCAGGCGGCCGCGCGCCTGTGGGTGCGGTGGAGCGACAAGGGAGGGCGCGCCGAGGAGGCGCTGCCCACGCCCGAGTGGATGAAATCACCGGCCGAGCGGCTACGAGTCGCCGAGCAGGCAGTGGAGCAATGGCCGGACCTCACTCACGCCTGGCAGATGCTGAGCCATGAGCTCCTTTCCGCGGAGCACCAAGACGTCAAGCGCTCGCTTGCATGCCTCAAGCGAGCGGCGGCAGTGACGGGCAGCGCACACGCGCGCCAGCTGCTCGAGGAGCGGCATGCATGTTTGGAGGCGAAGGCCTCTGCAGCATGGCGAGCGGCGAGCGGAGACGACGACGTGCGCGAGTGCCTGCGGCGTATGGAGAGCGTCGGCTTCGAGGGCCGTGAGTGGTGCGCGCATGGCGCTCACCGTCCACGATGCCTACTACCCGCCGAAGAATGCGAGCTGTCGGAAGCCGCGGTGGATGGACGATCTGGACGCGCGTCGTCAGGTCGCGCTAAAGGTGGTCCGGCACTACCCCGAGTCGCCGCGCGCCTGGTGGATGCTTGGTGTCGCCATGCTGAAGGCACGCGACGAGGCGAAGCGAGTTGCTTGCTGCTTCGAGCGCGCCGCGCAGCACTCGCTGAACGACGCCAACTCGCCTCCGAATCCCGGGCTGGCAGCCGTCGCCAGGGGAGGGGCCTGTTGCGGAGTGGGAGACGGAGTGGCTCGCCTCAGGATTCTTTTCCAGCGAAGGTGAGTGCGAGCTCCCCGAGACGCTCGAATCTGTCCGAGGGGTGGCGGCAAACGGCTGCGCGGTGAGCACAGTCGCACTCCTCTGTGTAGCGCCTCAGGGTGAAGGGGGGGCATGCCGGGTCAAGCTGAGACTAATGGTCGAGGCACCAGGGGTCGTTCTTCGCCCACAG
Source organism: Emiliania huxleyi CCMP1516 (assembly GCF_000372725.1). Lineage (NCBI taxonomy): Eukaryota > Haptophyta > Isochrysidales > Noelaerhabdaceae > Emiliania > Emiliania huxleyi. Next base: position 1,036,961 of record NW_005198966.1, read on the forward strand.
CAGCAACTGGCAGAGCAGGCGCAACGACGCCCGCCCGACTGGGTGGCATACACAGACGGGTCGGAAGACCTAGGGAAAGCAGGGTGGGCCTATACAGTACTCATCGGGGGCGACGCAATCGGCGATAGGGGCGCGTCGTTGGCGAGCGAGGGCTACGGGCCAGTTGTCACTTCGGCGGCGCACCCAGCCTACCTCGGCGCGCGCAGGCATACCAACAACACGGCGGAACTAACCGCCCTAGCCGAGCTCCTCCGGGCTCTCCTGTCCTCGTCACCGCAACGAGCGGGCTCACGCGGAGTAGTGCGGACCGACAGCGAGTACGCGGCGGCGTGCATGATGGGGAGGGTGACCCCCAAAACGAACAGACAGCTAGCGGAGCGCCTTCGTTCCCTCTGGCGACGCCTTCGCGCCAAACACACCGTGACGTGGAGGCATGTGGCGGGTCACAGCGGCAACAAATGGAACGACTACGTCGACGAGCTAGCTGCTCGCGGCAGGCAAGGTGACAGAGGCTCAAACGCTGCCGAGTGGGCGGACAACACCATCCCGACGGACACTCCCGACGAGGGGAGCGACACGGAAGGACCCGCCCCCGCCCCTCGGGGCGGGGGCCCCCGCCCCCCCGGGGGGCCCTTTGGGGCCCCTCCAGGGGGCGACCCCTCCGGGGAGGCCGGCCATCCCCGTGCCGGTTCTCCCCAACCAACCCCGCCGGCAGCGCGAGCTGCCGGCCACATTGAGCGGTTCGTCCGCGTCGCGCACTCGTCCCAACCGGGGGCCGCAGACTCGTTCTGCGCGCCAACGGCTGGTGACGCTGTGTTGCCCTTGAGCTAGTCCTTCCCCGGTCGCCTAGCCTCTGCGCTGTCTGGCGGACGCCTGTATGCCATGCACGCGGACCACGCTTGCGTGGATACGTGGCTGGCAGGCTGACCCGTGTGCGGGGTAACCCGCGCACGGGGAAGCTTCACGGGTTCGAGCCGTCAAACATTGAGCAGCGGAGGTGTGCCGAGGGGGACCGGGAGGCGGTAAGCCGTCGTCGCCCGGCGCTGCATGCAGCACCGTGGCGATGGCGCTAAGAGGTTCCTCTTTTCCGCGCCCCCCCCGCAAGGCGCGCGATACACGTCGGTGTATCGGCAGCTCGCCGCTGCGCTCAAGGAGGGTGGCCATGTGCCTGGCGAGCAATACCCATAAGTCAGTCAACGTTGCCTCGCGAATCACGATTGAAATTCGTCTTATCCTTTCGCTCCCCCTGCGCCAACGTGATTTCTTGGAGCACTTGGACTGCGGTATAACCTCTTGCTGCCCAGGTTCCGACCCTCTGCGTGGCCGACTCACACAGCGAGCCTTCCTGTCTCCCTGCTGCTGATACATCGGTCGTGCTCAGTCAAGATATTGTAGAGACCGACCATATGCACAATATCTTGACTGAGAGCTAAGCCCAGTTCGACGATCGGCAGCCTCACCGCGGGTCGCGCCGCTGTGCAGCGAGAGCCAGGCTCGCCCGGCGAAGGTGACCAGAGAGTGCTCAACAAATACCAGAAAAAATCAGGGAGCCTCAGAGAGTGCCACTGCCATCACCCAGGCCGCGGGAGCCGATCGGCTGCGCCGAGGACAGCTCCCTCAGTGTGCTCCGCGGCTCACCAGTGTGCGCCGCGGCGCCGTCCAGCCACTTTGGCGGCCAGCCACCGGTCGAGTTCTTCGACTCTGGAGGACAGAAAGGTACCGTCTGAAAGGTATTTTCATGCTCTATTGACTGGCGAAAAAATCCCCCGCCAACTGTTTTCACAGCGGGCGTCATTCACACCGAAGCATGAGCAAAGCATCGGGCAGCAAGAGGATAAGACCCGCTTTCTCTCTTGTGTTCCGGGTCGCGCTAGGAGGGGCTCCAGCGTCGGCCTCCAGTATGGCGGAGCTCGCGCCCCGCTCCAAGCGTGCGCGCAAGGCCTCCTCGCGCGTCCGCGTCTTCGACGAGGAGACGCGCAGGCAGATTGTGCAGAAGCGGCTCGACGCGCTCGAGGCCGACAACTGGCACGTCCCGCGCGGCGCGGAAGCGGACGACGACGAGTACGACCCGTGGGCGGATGCGTCCTCCGGCGACGAGATGGCGGTGCGCGCGCGCCGTGTCTTGCGCCCGAGCCGCCGGTCGCCGACCCCGTCACCACTACTGCCGGCCGGCAGGTGGATGGCGCCTCCAAGCGGGCCTCCAAGAAGAAGAAGGGGAAGAGGAAGCGGGACGCGTGGTGCGCGCGACGCGCGCGCGGGCGGCCGCACGCGCCGCCCTCCGCATCCCGACCCGCCGCGCCGCGCCGCAGGTCGGCGCCGCAGAGCCAGATCAAGTCGCTGCAGGAAGTCATCGACGAGGTGTGCTGCCACCCGCCGCCGCCGGCCGCCGAGTGGCCACCGCCGCCCGCCAGCCGGCCCGTCCGTCGCCCGCCCCGCCCGCCCCGCCGCCCGTCGGCCCGAGGCCCACCCCCGCCTCGCTCGCAGGCGCAATACCACAAGTACCCCTCCTGGGCCCCCACCTACCTCTCGGTCGCAGCCGCGCCGAGCCGCTACCCGCCGCGCCGCTTCTGCTCGGTGCGCACGCCACGCGCGCCGCCGCCGCCACCGCCGCCGCCGCCGCTCGCCGCTCGCCGCCGCTCGCCCTGCCCGCGGCTTGCCACCAGCGCTTTGCCGGTTTGCCACCAGCGGCTTGCGGCCCGCGATGACCGGGCGAGGGGAGGTGTGACGCTCGCTTCCACTCGCTCACTCCGCAGGTGTCGGGCGTCGCCGCAAAGTACAAGTGCGCCGTCACGGGCGACTACTTGGGCTCGCTCGACGCCTTCACCACACACCGCGAGACGCGGCTCAAGGGGCTGGTATGAGAGTGATGAGTGTGAGAAGCTGTAACATGTGGAGAGGGGGGAGAGGCCAGAGTGCTAAACTTTGGGCGGGTTTTTAGAGTACACGCAAATCGTTTTCTTCTCGCCTCGGCCCTTTGCGCGATTGTTCTCGCTTGCTCACGGGAGAGGTGTCGAGCCTGCGACAAGCCGCGCCCACACCCGCACCAGCCATTGATCCGCCACGTCACCCACCCACCCTCCCACCCAAACCCAGACTCCTCGCTGCCGTCGCTGTTCGTGATGCTTGCACTCCTCGCCGCGACTCCGGCGCTGCAGCTCAACGGGAGGGCCGCGCCCGCCGTGGCTCCGGCCGCTGCGCCGCAGACCCGCCGCCAGCTGATTCAGACGGCCGCCGCCGCTGCCGCCGCCGCCGCCGCGGGCGGCGTCGCGCCTGCGCTCGCCGGCGGCGACACCTTCAACCGGATGAGCGGTGTGCTCGAGCCGTTCACAGACGTGCAGAAGGGGTTCAAGCTGTACAAGCCGGTGGCGTGGAACCAGTTCGAGGCCGACCCGGGCGTGTACGACATGAAGTGGGTCGACCTGATCGAGCCCTTCGAGACGGTCCAGGTCTCGACCTCCCCCGTCTCGACCGCCACCTCCATCTCTGCGCTTGGAGAGCTCGACGAGGCGCGGCGGAGGCGGGGAGGGAGGGAGGCGAGTCGGCGGCCCTCGTCTCGACACGCGCCGCGCCTCTCCCCGGGTAGGTTGGCGCAAAGTTTGCGAAGAGCCGCGACGCGCAGCTCGTCTCCTCCAAGAGCCGCGACGCTGACGGCGCGGCGGCATGCGTGCAGCCGCGGGTGTGTCGAGGGGGCGACTGGTGTGACCGGCACGGCTGGGAGTAGGCTCGCTTGCCTACACCTTTGAGCTCAAGGGCGACGCCTACCACGAGTGCTTGCTCCGCCCCTCCCCCAGCCAGCGAGCCGTGGCGCCTCCTCCCGCCCACGCCCCGCCCCGCCCGCACGCGCAGGTACCTGCTGCTGACCATCAACCGCGGCAAGCTCTACCGCCTCTCCACGGTGGCCTCGAACAAGCGCTGGTCCAAGCGGGAAGAAATGTACAAAAACGTCGTCCTCTCATTCGTGCCCAAGGGCTTCTGAGCGGGGCTTCTGAGCCGGGTCTGAGCAGAGACGGCTTCCGAGCCGCCAGGTCTGCCGCTCACAGCGTCACAGGAGAGGGCGAGGGGCGGGCCGCGTTTTGGTTTGCCTCTGGCCGCTTTCCGCGAGAGAGGAAGCCAGTGGTAGTCGTATTCGTCTCTTGCCCCAGCAGGCTGCGATGAGGGTGGACTTTAGGTGCTAGCAGCGCGCTCCCCCATGTCCTCGTTCTCCTATGAAAAAAAGGTGGGCGTGACTCGCTCGGTCCTTGGCCTTCCTCGCACTTGGGCAGCGCGCTAGGCCCCTCGGTCGTCTTGGGCAGCGCGTCATTTCTTTCATGTCTAAGGAAGAGCGCGAGTGGGGCGCCGACTGTGGCGTCGGCGCGACGGCGCTCTGGATAGCCTACATACGCGACCGCGAGAAGAGCCGCGAGAAGCCAGCGTTCGACGACGACTATGCCACGCGCTTCCTCCGCGACGGCAAAGGCAAAGAGGTCGCCGAGGCGATGGCGCGGGCTCTCTTTCATTCCATGTTCATGAACGCATCGGGCGATGACATGCACGCGTCGCTTACGCTCAAGTACGCCTTGCCGATGTTCGGCCGCTGGCACATGCAGCGCATGCGCGGCGAGCCTGTGCCGCAGGAGCTGGTCGAGCAGGCGGCACTTGAGAACCCTCTCGCCAAGGGTGTTCGCATTCGCACAGCGTACTTTGACGAGCGGATCCGCAAAGCGTTTGCCTCTGGATCGACGGCTCGGCAGTTTGTGACCCTGGCGTGTGGCGTGGACTGCCGCTGCTTACGCCTCGAGTGCTTGCAGCGCGGCGTCGCGACCTGGCTCGTTGATCAGCCGGCCGTGATCTCGTCGTTCCGGAAGTGCCTGCCGGAGCTTGACGAGCGGCCCGACATCAGCACTGTGGCAGTCAAGTTTGGCGAGGAGCTGTGGTGGGAGAAGCTCCTCGCTCACGGCTTCGACCCGAGCCTACCGAGCGTCTTTTTGATCGAGGGGCTTGTGATGTACCTGAGCAAGGCCGAGAACGAGGAGATCTTCCGACGTGTGCACTCCCTGATGGCTCCCGGCTCGATTCTGCTGGGCGACTATGTGAACCGCGGCTTCCTCGATCACCCGATGGTGGAGCCCTTTGTCGACGAGCTGCGCAAGTACAACGCGCCGTGGACGTACGGGGCGCGAAGCAGTGCGACCTGGGGCAGGACGCTGTCGCGGTGCGGCTTTGAGGTGCGCGAGGACAGGCCCTCGGTGGAGCTGAAGACCTGCGCCATGCGCATCAAGTTCCTCCTGATTGACTACATCGGGACTTGGGTGCCCTCCTACCGAGTCTACTCCGCGGTCAAGAAGCGGTCTTCAACGGAGCAGGAGCGGCCGAAGGGGGAGGGGTCGCCGGCGGCGTCGGCGTAGCTGCTGCACTGCGATGCGGCGGCGCTTCGTGTCATGGCCACGTGAGCAGAGCCACGCAACTCGCAGGGGAGAGCGCTCTTCCCACTTTGCCTCGAGCACTTTGCTGCACTGCGATTGCTCGGAAGGTGTGTTTTTGTCGCATTGTCGACACATGTATTCAATAAATCATTTTAACTGTAAAGGAAATGGCGCTTAGCTCCGTGCGCTCGACACCCCTCGCGCCGCGGCATAAAAACGAAGGGAAGAATTAGGTTGGTGCGGCGTCATTCACCAGCAGCAGCACTCGCACTTTCGTAGCCCGGTCGAACACACTGCGTGCCCAGGCTGACTTTGCCTCAGGCTGACGCTCAGGCCACTGCGGCCTCATATTTTGGCGCGCGCCGCGCGAGTGTCCAGTGTGGCCTCTCCCGCGCCTCACGACATTTGGTCTACTTGAGGAGCTGTTGTGGTTGGGGACCGGCGTCCCGTGGCGTTCCTGTGAGCGCTCTCCGCCGGCCACAGCTCGAGCTCGCGGTGTCTCGCGCTCTTTTTGAAAACCCCGTTTCTTCTGACAGGTCAAGTTAATCATCAATAAATACCTATGGACAGTGTAGATTCCCTTGACCCGGTGTGCGGATTCGCCCTCTCGCTCAATCTGGACATGGAGAGAGAGCAGCAGCAAATGCACAGGCCACAGCACAGAGTCATCGACAGTTTTGTGCTCTCGGCTGCAGCAGCCAGGCCAGCTACGGCGGGCCGCCGGCTCACTAATGAACGCATGGGACAGGTCGGCAAGTATGGGTTAGTTGGGGGGAGTGCGAGCGACGGCTGAAAGGCCGCGACGCCCACAGAGCCCGGCGCCACCAGTGGCGCCCGGCGAACGGCGTCGAGCGGGCGACTGGCTGAGACCCTCACGCGGAGGCGGAGGAGGAGCGGCGGCCCCACGGCCAGCGCGCGGACCCCGGCGCGGGCTTGATCTTCTTGGCGCCGCCGAGGCTGACGTGCGAGGAGCCGCGCGCCGCCTCGGCCACCGGCTCGGCGCCGAACGTGCTGGCGGCGGCGCTGGCGGCGGCGAGGGAGACGCTGCGCAGCAGCGAGGAGAGGTTGCGGGATCTCCTCTCGTGGCCACGCTCCGCCGCGCAGGCTGCGCCATCGGCCCCTCCGTTCGCGCCCTTGCTGGGCTCGACGGCGGCGGGGCTGGCACTCAGGTTGTCGTATGAGGAGGGGGCGGAGGGAGGGGCCGAGGGCGGCCCGCCGCACGGCACCGCCTCGAGGGAGATGAGGCCGTTGCACTCATCGCCCGGCGCGTCGCCGAACGCAGCCTTGCGGTACACGGGGCGGCCGGCGGGCGACGCCGGCGAGGCGAGCAGCCGCTCGAGGTCGCCGGTGTCCATCAGCGAGTGGTCCGACATGACCCACGGCTCCCAAGAGAGGCCGGCGCGGACGCCGCCGGGCGGCGACGCGATGGCGGTCGGCGGCGAGCGCATGGGCGACGACATCTCCGACTGCGACGCCAGCACCGATCGCGGAGGCGGCTGCAGCGGCGCCGGCCGAGGCCGCGGCGCAGCGGCGCCAAAGGCGGCGGCAGGCGCAGCGGTGGGGACGGCGGCGGCGGCGACAGGCGCGGCGGCGGGCGACGGCACGAGCGTGGACGCGGCCGGCGCGGGCGGCGTGTGCTCGAGAGTCGAGTGCGCGATGGGCACCCCCGGCGCGTCTGCCTCGTTGGCACCGCACTGGGAGATGTCTGCGAGCGAGAAGCCGAGCTCCGACTCGAAGGCGGAGAGCTTGAAGCCGGGCGAGGGGGGGACGCCGGCGACGGCGGCCGCGTGCACTGGCGACCCGACCGGGAAGGTGCCAGCGACAAACTGCCGCACGGCGTCGCCGCTCAGGGGCTTTGCGGGCGAGATTGGAAGGCCGGCGATGTAGGTGCCGGAAGGGGCGTCGACCGGCGCCGCAACGGCGAACGCCTCCGGCAGCGGCGGCGGGCGGGACCAGAAGCCGCCGCCGCGCCGCTCGCGCTTGCGCTTGGAGGAGGACAGCTGCGGCTGCGCGGCGGGGGCCGCCGCCGCCGCCGCCGGGGGCGAGGGCTGGGCGAACGCGTTCAGGTTGCCGCCGCCGAGCGAGCCGGCGGGCGAGGCGAGCGGCGAGCCGAGCGCGTCGCCGAAGTCCATCTTGAGCTCGCCGAGCCGCTGGCGGACGGGGGGCGAGACGACGCTGGTGGTCGCCTCGGTGCCGCCCGACTCGTACCCGCCGTCGCGGGTCTCGTCCACGGGCGACGCCGAGCCGGCCGAGTTGAGGTCGCGCGTGTGCGCTCCGGCGGCGAGGAAGACGGTGCCGTCGCCCGCCTTGCCCGCCGGCTGGGTTGGGTCCGACTCGGGGCCGGTGCCGGCCAGGTTGACGCCGGCGACGCGGAAGGAGTAGCCCATGCCGTCGCGCAGGAGCGACGCCCCGATCGACGCGTTCGGCACCGCCGACTCCTGCGGGGCAGGGGGGGAGGGAGCGGTGTCAAGGGGAGAGCGGTGTCAAGTGGCGCAGGCGGGTCTCCTCAAGGAGGTGGCGGCGAGGCGAGGAGAGCTCGCGCGACGTGACTGGAGCGGAGTGGGGGCCGAGGGCGGGCGAAGGGGAGGCTCGCACCATGCACTCGTGCCACGACGCGCCGCCGTCCGCCGAGCACGTGAGCGTGTAGTGCGTGACGCGGAGCCCGTTGTCGGGCGGCACCGCCCACGCGAGGCGGATGGTGCCGTCGGCGTCTTGCTGCAGCCGCAGGCCGTCGATCTTGCCCGGGCGGTGCAGGTTGGCGAGGTGCTGGTGCGAAAAGTTGTTTGCCGAGAAGCACTTGTTGCAGAGGTGGCAGTACCGCTTCCCCGGCTTGGCGCGGCCGCCGGAGCCGCCCGGCTTGGCGGCCGAGTGGTAGGTCTCGCCCGTCGCGGGGCACTTGAACCAGACGACGTGCCGCGCGCCGAGCCGCTTGGTCCCGCGGAGGAAAAAGTCACGCCCGAGCTCCTGCAGGGAAGGGGGTGAAGGGTAATCGCCCGACGCTCGCGCGGGGGGGAGGGGGGAAGGGGGGGGGGGGCGAGGCGCGGCAACAAGGAGGCGGGACGGGTAAGTCGTTTTTGGTTTGGGTGCAGGGCGGTGGCGCGCCTCCATGAGGAAGGGCTCCTCCTCGGTGTTGGGCCCGTCGCACGTGAACTCGAACTCGGGCATCGGCGCTGCTCCGCCCGCCGCCGTCGGCTGGTGCCACTGCTTGGCGTCCACCGTCGTCGGCGAGAGCGAGTCGGAGCGGGCGCCGCACAGCACGACGCCGCCGTGGGTGGCCGAGGGCGTCACGTACCAGTGGCCGTGGCTGTAAAACAGGTGCATTTCGAAGGCGGCGCCCTTTGCGTTGGCGCCCCGCTTGACGTAGTGCGGGCGCTCCTCCACGTAGGGTGAGCGCGGGCAACGCTCCCAGTCGCCGTTGAGGGTGTCGAGGCTCGCGGGCGCGCCGCGCGCGGTGAGGCGGCCGTGCCGGACGAGCCCGAGTGCGTGCGCCGTCGCGGCGCTGTTCAGCGCCGTCTCCATCGTATTAGGGAGGAAAGGTCCGAGAGCAAGCAAGGAGCTATTGGCGGATCTTGCCGTCTCAGGAGGCCAGTTTATCAGCTGGTGCGCTTTTTTTTGTGCTGTCCACGAGCCCTTTTCGCTGTTTGTGTCTGTGTGTCGCTCATGCGTGTCGTCATCATCTGTCTAGCGTCCACCCATACCGCGTGACGGTAAAAAGCGGGGCGAGCGAGTCTCGTCGGACTAGATACCCCCGCACACACGGAAAAGAGATAAAGGGATGCCGCAGGTCGCACCTCGTATTCACTGTTTTCAACCTCCCCGCCGTGTGTTACGACAGGGGCTGGGACCCACGCACAGCCCACCATATGAGGAGCGCCGGCCGTTGAGCGTTGTGCTTGTTCATCATTCTCACACACCCGCCCATTTTTTGCCTCACGGAGCCACAGTGCTCAGTGGAACCCCGGTCCCAACGAGATTCGAACTGGCAGCCACTCGACGACTCGACGGGCCGCAGTCGCGAACTGCATGCGAGCGCTTTCCCTGTCTAGGGGGGTCGGCGACGAGGCCTCCGATCGCTTAGCAAACACCGCGCACTCGGGCACTCTCCCGGGGCGGTCCCGCGCGCGGTCTCGTTCGGTTTCGTGCGCCGACATGTCCGCAATTCCACCATCATGTCCGCCATCTTCCGCCGGGCACCCCCTCCCCTTCGGTCCTCATCTCCTTCCGCATCATGATCATCCAGGGCGGTCTCCTTAGCTCTCTGTCTCTCACGTCACGCCACCGGGCCCCGGCGCACAAGGCCACGAGCTAAGCTCTCCACGCCACCACACACGCTCTTGTCCCACTCCGAACGAGTGTCAAAAGTAGCAGCAGAGCTGCCATACACCAGGTGCCACCCTCTGGCTGCCGGAGCAGTTGTATGTGGAGTCGAGCGGCCACGGGAGCGGAGCCGCTGCCGGCACGCCCACAATCTCGCGACTGCGCGCGCCAGAGGCCAGCGCTGCGAGGGCGGCGACGAGCACGGCGACGGCAGCCGCGCCAGAAAAGCCGAGGGCTGGGAGTGCAGAGCGGAGCGCCACCGCCAACGCAACAACGACCGCCTGCAGCGCGACTGGGCCGACCCACGGTGGGAGCGGCGCCATCGAGCCTCCAGCGAGGCTGCCGGAGAAGTTGCCCGCAAAGAGCGCTCCAGCCAGCAGAACCGCCGCAGCTGAGCCACCCAGCGAAGGTGCCGCCGGGACGGCCCCGCCAGAGGACGCGTCAGGCAGCGTGGTGAGCCCTCTCACCCTCCGTGGCGGCCGACCACTCGGAGGCGGCTTCCGGGGGATTGGTCGCCGCAGCTCCCCGAGCAGGTAGGCAAAGGTCGGCTCATTGGCCACCGCGACCCGGACACGATCCTTGGGCTCGGTCCAGTTGAGCACCCAGTCGCCGGCCGGCATGCGGAGCGTTCGCGTCGGCCCTCAGTCCCGGGGCGCGAACAGCGGGCGGTTGTTTTCGTTACAAGTAGATTTGCAAAAAGAAAGAGGAAGTTTCCGGCTTACATTACCCCTGCGTTCTCGCACATGGAGTGCGAGATACTCGGCTTTCAATCCCAAACTGTCACTCCCCTTTCTCCCGGCCGGGGTGGGGCGCGCGCGGGGGCGGCGGGTGTGCGGGATGTCTGTGGGCCCGAGAGCGATATATTCGGTTTTAATTTGGCCATCATCACGACTGACACTGACGAGCTCATACTGAGTGTCAGGGGACCCCCAGATCGAGATTTCGTAATCTCCCGGGGAGATTTCGACAAAACCACACCCGATATGTGCATGTGCCATGCATGTCCGCCTTGCGTTTGTTTCATAACATCGAAGGCTAGCTCAAAAAAAGAGGAGGGAAAGAAAGAAAACATACAACCCAAACGAGGGGTAGGGGAGGAGGACAGGGTCCACACCTGCACGAGCAGGATTTTGGAAGGACGATCCAGGGGGACAGGTTGGGCTCTCCTGCTCCTGACAAGGGACACGACAGGCTCGCAGCGCGGTGCACGGTGGAATCCCAACTCCACTGGCGGTCTCATCTCAGTCTAGCGACCTTCCTCCGGCTTCTCACCGGCAGTCTCTCACTACCACGAGCACACTGACACAGGGGTGGCAGGGGCGGGCGGTGGCATGAGTCTCCCACATACTATGCAGGCCTCACTAGAGGTGCGGCCTGCGCGTGTCCTCGCCCTTGGGAAGGTCTTGAGGGGGAGGGGAAGGGGCTGTTTGTCTGTGCATGCATGTGTGGGGGTGGGGGGGGGGGGGGGGCCCCCGCAAACCATCCCAGGGGGGGCGACCCCCCCCCCAAAAGCCGAAGACAAAACAGGCGCGATGGGTACAAAGCAGCTGGGTACAAAGGCTGCTGCCCCGCTCGCCAGACCGTTGCTGCTGCTGCTGCTGCTCTCTCCTCTCACTCACGCTACCACAGCCACCGACGTGGCTGAGTCAGCGCTCGCCAGCGGACTGGCTGCGTTGCGAGAAGGCCGAGCCGCTCGCGCGGTGGCCGAGTACCGCCAGGCGCTCGCCAGCGGCCCTGCCGGAGCGCTCTCGCACGAGAACCGATCCGCGCTCTTCGACGCGCTCGCGGAGGCGTACGCGGCGCAAGGCAAGGAGGCCGAGGCCGTGGGCGCGATGGAGGAGGCGCACGAGGCGCTGACCGCAGCCCTCGGCGCCTCGGACCCTCGGGTGGGCGGCGCCCTGTCGCGTCTGGCCGACGCGCACGCGGCCGCCGGGAACCACGCGGCGGCCGCGGAGGCGCTCGGGCGACTCGTGCAGGGCATGCGCGCGCAGGGCCTCGGCGTGATGCACCCAGGGCTGCGCGGTGCCGCAGGGAAGCACGCCGCCGCCCTCGCCGCGGCCGGCCGCAGCAAGGAGGCTGTCCGCGCGTACCGGACGCTGCTCGAGCTGGTGGCTCCGCTTCCGACGGAGCACGCGGGCGGCGAGGTCGCCGCCGCCCGCGTCGGCCTAGCCACCGCTCTCGCCCGCAGCGCGGCCGGGGGAAGGCGCGGCGGCGCCGGCGGGGCGAAGATCGGCGCGGCAGCGGAGAAGAAGCTGGTCGAGGCGCCTCTGCGCTGCGGCCTAGGCCGCCTCTCCTCTTAGAGGAGGCCTGAGGGTGCCCCTCCTGTTGCACTGCAGGCGCTGGAGCACGCCGAGGCGGCGGTGCGCATGCACGAGGAGGCGGCCGGCTCGGGCGGCCGCCTCGCCGCCGCCCAGCCTCTCGACGCCTCCCTCGCGGCGAATGCGGTCGCCGGGCTCCTCGAGAAGCTCGGGCGAGACGAGGAGGCGGTGGCGGCGATGGGGCGCGCCGCGGAGCTCGCCGTGGAGGCCGCTGACGGCGACGCGGACGAGCCGATCGCGCGCAGCGCCGCGCGCAACCTGGCCGCCCTGCAGGCGCACGTGAGGCGAAAACAGGAGCGAAAATCGAAGTCAGAGCTGAGGTGAGGCGCGGGTTGTTCAGAATCCGACATCAAGTAAAAAGCCCAGCCCCTGCGAGACGTCCCGACACGCGGCACCACCTGAGACCCCTGAGCCGGTGTTTGGCTGCGGCGACCGGCGTCGCTCCCGACCGCTCGACTCTCGCGCGCTCCAAACCCTCTCGCCTCTCCAGAATGCCCCTCTCCACCATCGACATGGGCAGAACCGCGCGCACGGCACGCACGGTGCGCCGAGACCCTACCCTCACCCCTCCCGCACTGTAGACAGAGGACCCCCTCGCGACGCGGGCGGGCACGTAAATGCCACCCCACGGCAAGGTCGGGTGGGCGCTAGACACGGAGCGAGGGAAGCAGTGGAGCGGGAGGCAGCAGAGGAATCAGGGGCGGCACCCCTCTGCGCTGTCGGCACCGGCGGCGCCGGTCGTACGAGGTGCAAGAGCGTCGCACGCTCTGGCGAGCATAGGCAGGATAGGGCTGTGAGGCTAGCTGATCGTGCACTGAATCCCGAGGCATCGCGTCGAGTTTTTGTCGTCGCACGGCGATTTGGGGTCTGGAGGCGCGGAGGGGCGGGAGGGCGGTGAGAGGCGGGCCGGGGGTGGGGGGGGGAGGGGTTGAGCGCGCCCGGCTTCTTGGACTCGAGACTCCGCACGACTATGTGCACACAGGTCGTCCCTCCCTCCTCCACCTTGAGCTCTGCGCGGAGAAAGCGGCGGGTCTCGGCAGAGCGCGCGCGCACGGGGGGGGGGGGGGGGGGCGTGCCTTTCCCAACTTTGGAACCTCCTCGCCTCGCCCTTTTCCACCGCCGGGGAAACCCAAGGGAAAGGGGCGCGCCCCTTTGATGGGCTTGTCGTCCGAGACGAAGCGGCCCTGATAGATCACGCGGAGCTGCTCGAGCTTCGGGGGCTGCTGCTGCGGCGCGGTGGCTGCCCCGGCGGGGGCGGGGCTTGCCCCCCCACTCTCGTTTGCTGGGGCGGAGGCCGCCGCCAGACGGTCATACACGGCCTTTCTCAAGTCACAAATGGTGTCCTGCAGCGCCATCGTCAGCTCCATGCCGGCCGTCATATCAGGCCCCACCAGTTTCACGGTGCAGCCCATGCTTTCGCCGCGATAGAAGAGCTCCTGCCGGGAGACAGGCGGGATTTTCGGCGGCGGGTCACAGATGGGCGCCGGTTTTCGCACGGGGGGAGGGAGAGGGGGAAGAGTGGAACGGCGACATTAGGGCCGGGCGAGGAGGTCGGCGTGCCAAGAGAAGGAGACTGCCAGCGGCTGTGTGGCGCACGCCTCCGGTCACAAGGAGGCTTCCGAGGCTTCCGTTCGGCTGACAGGCCAATTGCTGTTTTTTTTTCCTCAGCGGACAAGGCACACAGACATCCCGCACACCCGCCGCCCGTGTGGCCCTACCCCGGCCGGGAGAAAGGGGAGTGACAGTATGGGACGGCGACAGACGAGATACCTCTCACTCCATGTGCGAGAACGCAGAGAAAGGACTGGGGGTGGTCCGGCCCACAAGGCACAAGTCCGGCTCATGCGCCCCGAGCTGACCATCTACCGCACTGCGGCACGGCGCGTCTGTGCTCAGTCTGTGGTCTACTCGGCGCGCCACCCGCGAGGTTCGGTAGCCGTTCGGATACGCAGGCCTGCACTCCTCTTCCAACATGATTCCTTATTGGTTCTTAAAACGATCTCCCCCTTGCTTGCGGCGGCGGCAACCCCGCGATGAACAACTCTCGCCGGGGAAATCAGAGTGGATCGAACGTCCCAGAGCAGGCCTTTCTTACTCTACGGATGGGGGGTTAACGTGTCTCGTCCGCTCTCGTCTCACTCTGATGACAACTCTCTCTCTCTCTCTCTCTGCGGGTTCTCGTTCTTTTGTGGTTTGCCTGTGTGAGTGCCAGCGCACGCGCCTCCCGCTGGAATTCTTTCCCAACACCGACTTGCGCGCGTCCCTTCGCAATCGTTTCATTCTCCGCCAACCCACCCCAAGGCGATGGCCACCCCCGCCAGCATCGCCGAGGGGCTGGGGATCGACGGCGAGGCGGACAGGGACCTGCTCTGGCTCGCCGACAAGGCGCACGCGGCCGAGGCGGCCCTCGATCACTACACCTACCTCGCGACCGTCGCGCGGGTGCCAGAGTGGGCGAGCCCCGCCGACGCGGGCCAGCTGCTGCGGAACGGCTGGTACCGTGCGGTGTGCGCCGCGGCCTTTGAGGCCAAGGAGCCGGGAGAGCTCTCCGTCCAGCAGGGCGAGGAGGTCCTCGTGAACGGCGACCTGCTTCCGCCCGCGGGCTGGGCCAACGTTGCCGCAGCTGGCTTCTCCGACGCGACAGCCTTGCCCGCGGCGGGGAAATCGGCAATAATGGGCGGAAGCAAGCGGGGAGCGACTGCGACGAGGACCGCCATCGTGAGAGATGCAGCCACAGGGTTACTGACTGGCTTGTGAAGTCACGCATGCTGCTAGACGGTAGAGCCGTAGAGCGCTACGGCTCTAACTCTGAGAGGCCTACGTGGTTGAGGCTTGAGCGCTTCCTTTTCCGCAGCCGCGAGCACGGGGGAAGGGTGAAGGGAAGTTTTTCCCGAAGCCCGAAGTTTTTTGAAACCACTATCGGACCCTCTCGTCTCTATTCGACACAAGACAATATCACATGGGTCTGGAGGTAACTATATCAACATGCACGTCTCTCTGTGCTGTGCCCCGCTGGCGTGCCGGCTCGTCCCCCTGCGCTTGGGTGCACTCGCCACTTGCCCGCCGAGCGGACTGCCGAGCGCCGCCCCTCGCGTCGCGTGGGATCAAGACCTGTGCCGCGGGGGGGTCGTGCGCATCGTGCTCATCGTTCGGATGGCAGCCCGTTCTGACGCCATGATGTCGCGCAGGGCTCGCCCCGCCATCGCCTCACGTGCCTCCTCCTCGGATCGGACGGGAGCGTTGCCCATCGCAGAGGTGCCCCTGTTTCGCCCCTCCGGCCGGCGCCCATCCCTCATGCGCCGCCTGCGCGCTGCCGTTGCCGGCGTCGAGGCCGGCCGAGCGGAGGCCGACTGCGCGCGGCGGGGTGCCGGTACAGTAGCGGGGCTCGCAGATGGCCGTGCAGATGCCGGCATGGGCGTGGGAGACACTCGCGCAACTCGCGTGGGAGAGACCCGCGCAACCCCTGGGCGGTGGTAAATGCCCCCAGGACCGGTACCGTGACCGGTGCTACTGCGCGGCCACTCCTGGCCGAGCTGGACGGAGGTGTTGCTCCGCCTCCCGCTGCCTGCCCGAGCTGGAGCAGCCGCGGGGATCGGGGTGGCGAGGATTGCGGCGAGGATGGCGTCGCCGCACGGCAGAAGAGCGCCGGGCTCGAAGCCGCGCTTGTGCTCCAGGAAGCGGCGAATCTCATTCAGAGTGAGGTCGGGACGCAGCTTGACCAGCGCCTCGGCGTCTGCGTAGATGGTCCGCTCAGCCTTCCAAAGTGCGAGCAGCAGCGAGAGCGAGCGCGCCGCATCTGCAGCCTGCGCCTCGGTGACGCCTGGCGCTGCAAAGCCGCCCGCTTCTCGAAGACCGTTGGAGACGGGATTGGTCTCGGCAATCTTCCAGACGTCGGCCGACGGTGCCGCCTCGGCGTCTGCAATGGCTCGCAGCAGGTCCTCGCTCACGAGAGCCTCCGGAGCGACGCGAAGCGAGCGTGCCCACTCGAATCTCCACCCCACAAGTCGCGGGTAGAGACGATCGCCGCCCTCGCTGCTGCGTGTGCCGTTCATGGGGAAAAGGCAGTCGCGAGGAGCGCAGCGCGCCTTTTGCTCGAGCACCCAGGGCGTGTCAAGATGGCGGGATTTTTCCCCTTCTCCTCTTTCCTCTCCGTAAGAAAAAGAATTGCGAGGTGTCGGCGCAGGGGAGCTGTCGGAGCGAGCCCATGGCCGCTCTCGTGAGCGATCCCGCCGTCGACGAGCTCGAGGCTGCGCTCGAGCGCATCGTGACGCCGCCTCGCCACCGGATCGAGGACGACGAGCCTGCGGCCTTTGCCGAGCACGTCCTGTGTGGCGCGGCGCAGCATGCGTTTGCCGTGGACCGGCTGGTCGAGAGAGGCGTGACGGCCGTGGTCAACTGCGCGCCCGCCGGCGCGCACGACTGCCGCGCCATGTACGCAGCTCGCGGCATCGCCTACCTCGCTCTGGACGGCTGCGAGGATATCGCCGGCTACGACCTGTGGCAGCACCTCGACGCGGTCCTCGCCTTTGTCGAGGCCGAGACGAGCGGCGCGCGCCGCTCCGGCCGCGTGCTCGTGCACTGCTTCGCCGGCTCCAACCGCTCTGCCAGCTTTGCCATCGCGGCTCTTTTGGTGACGACGCGGGAGCCGCTCGAGCCGCTCGTCGCGCGGTGCTTTGCGCTGCGGCCCTTCATCCTCAAGAACAAGACCTTCCGACGGCGAGCGGAGAGGAGAGAGCGGCGCCGCGGTGGAGAGGAGTGGGCAGCCTGACCCGCCCGAGCCCGGCGCCGCGTCGCAGGCAGCTCGCGACGCTCGCGGTGAGGGAGGGCATCCCCTCCGCAGCCTCGCGCGACCGCCAGAAAGGCGCGGAGACGGCGGCGGAGACGGCGGCGGGGAAGGCGGCGGAGACGGGGGTGGAGGCGGCCGAGGCGGCACAGGCGGCAGCGGGTGCGGAGGCGGCGGCGGACGCGCCGTACGCGCTCGGCTCCAAGCTCGGACAAGGCGCGTTCGCCACGTGCTACGCCTGCTGCGTGCAGGGCAGCGCGGCGCCCCTCGCGGCCAAGGTGGTTGTGCGCGGGAGGTGGGTGTGGATCGGCGGCCGCTCCGTGCCTGGCGACGTCGCGGTCGAGTCGCTGCGGCGCGAGGCGAGGGCGCTGCGGCGGGTGGGCGAGCACGCGCACGTCGTCGAGCTGCGCGGCCTCCGCTCCGAGCCCGAGCGGGAGGTGCTGCTCATGTCGCTCGCGCCGGGCGGAGACCTCGCCAAGGTCGCGCTCGACTGCCCGAGCGGCATGCCCGCCGACACGGTCCGGCACCTGCTGCGCGGCTTGCTCGCGGCGCTGGCGCGCCCTGCGGCCGATGAAGGGCGGGTGGAGCCTGCGGCGGGGGCTGAGACCTCCTCCTCCTTCTCCCTCCGCAGGAGCACATCCACGCGAGAGGCGTCATCCACCGCGACGTCAAGCTCGAGAACCTGCTGCTCGGTCCCTCCGGCGAGCTGCCCCTCTCCGGCTCCGGAGAGCTGCCCCCCCCCCCCCTCCCTGCGCCCTCCTCGAGCCTTCCCGGAGCTCTCCCCGCAGGCGAGCTGCTCCTCTCCGACTTTGGGCACTCGGCACTCGTCGCGCCACGAGGCAGACGCTCTCCACCACGCACCAGCACCTACCCGCACACCTCCGCTCCCGCCCCGCACCTCCCGTCCCGCACGCACCGCCGTTGAGGCCCCCATAAACTGATGATAAAGCTCCTGTTCGAAGACCGCTGCCCCCCTCCTTCTCCCCTCCCAGGCGAGCAGCGGCTCTACGACAAGTGCGGCACCAAGCCGTGGTGCGCCCCCGAGATCCTCTCCTGCGGCACCGAGGGCTACGCCGGGCCGCCCGTCGATTTGTGGTCGGCCGGCATCTGCCTCTTCGCGCTGCTCTGCGGCAAGATGCCCTTCGCCATCGCCGACGAGGCCGCCGACCCGCGCTACGCTCGCGTGGCGGCCGCGCAGGCCTCGGGCGAGTCCGCGTGCGGCGTGCTGCGAGGCTGGCTGGCGTCGGGGAAAGGCGGCGCCCTCGACTGGGGCGACGGCGCCGACGCGCTCCTCGACGGGCTGCTCGCGGCGCAGCCGGGCGGGAGGCTGTCGGCGACCGAGGCGGGCGGCAGCGTGTGGGTGCGGGGCGGCGGCGCGGAGGGCGCGCCGCCGGGCAAGCGGCGGCGCGTGCTCGACCTCGACGCGCAGCAGGCGCACGAGGAGCGCACGTGCGTCTGGCGCGGCGTCGAGTCGGCGACGCGGGCGGACTGCCTGAGAGGCCAGTCTCCCGGCGACGGCCGGCACGGCTCGGGCACCGGCGCGACCGCGGCGGAGTACCCGAGCCAAAAGGTGAGGTACGCGGTCGCGCAGCACGGCTGGCTGCGAGACGAGAATGAGCACGGCGCGCGGCTGCCCGTCATCGAGGTGGACCTCCCCTTCAAGGTGGGGCGGGACAACAACAGGAACTACAGGTGGGGACAGCAGGCCGACTCGCCCGCCCCGTTGCCCAACGGCGGCTACCCGCGTTGAGCACCTGTGTGTGGTTGCTGGTTGGTGACCTGAGCGCGCTTCGTTGTTTTTCTTATTAGCCGCGGCTTGGAGCATTGACAATTGACGACATGAAAAAAAGGCAAACAGAGCCAAGATTCAGTTGAGTCGCTGTGGTGGCTGTGACCTCTGTATCGTGTGTTTTTGTCATTTATTTGTGGCAATTCAGTCTTATAAAGTGGGCTCAAGTGTCTCTTGAAATACGTCGTGTCTCAAGCACGAATCAGTCTCGAGATTTGTTTGTCGAATCAGTATCGATCGAACACACAAACACAAAATCTCTCTCTCTCTCTCTCTCTCTCTCTCTCTCTCTCTCTCTCTCTCTCTCTCTCTCTCTCTCTCTCTCTCTCTCTCTCTCTCTCTCTCTCTCTCTCTCTCTCTCTCTCTGGTATTGCTAAAAATCTCTCTCACAACAGATCGAACCTACTCCTAAATGATCACGAAGCCTGGAGAGTGGAGTCGCTCCTCACCGCAAATCAAACCCCGTCAGCAGTTGCCAGTTCCACCTTCGGCAGTTCCACCTTCGGGTAGGTAATCCTTTGTGTTCACACCGGTAAGAGGTGTGAACAATGACGATTTCGGCCTTAGTCGTCGGCATGCCAAATAGCGTGCTAGCCAAGCGTGACTTAGCCGGGTAACGGCCGCCCCGACCGTCCTGCTTCAAGAGCCAAGGACCAGTCCAGAACAGCATGGCTCTTCTCCTCGCCGCCCTCGGTGCTCAACCTTCTGTGGCCTCTCCCCACCTCTCCAACGGTGTTGCACAGCTCAGCCAAGCGCCACGCATCTGGCTCGTCAACGACTTCCTCGACAAAGCCGAGGTGCAACTCGCCCGCAATCACTGGTCCGCTCCACTGCCCACGATAACGCCACTCACACTCGCTTGTTTAGGTCTCCTACCTCAGGGGGCTCGCGGACGCCACCCAGTTTGGCGCGTGCGAGAACCAGCGCGTCCTCAACAACGGCAAGGCGTGCGCCCAGCTCAAAATCAGCTCCTCAACCCCGGTCCTCGACCGGCTCGAAAAGCTCTGGCACGTCGATACCTCGCACGTCGAGTCACTGGCTGCCGTCCGTTACTCTCCGGGCTCCTCTCCCTCCGCGGCCCACGTCGACCACTACTCCGACGGAACTCCCGCCGACATGACCATCGTCCTCTATCTCACGGACGCCGCGCCGGAAGAGGCGGGCCACACCAACTTCCCTTTCGCGGGTGCCGCGCCGCTCTCGGTGGCGCCCAAGGCGGGCTCTCTCCTTGCGTGGATGAACGTGGACGAGGCGACGGGTGAGGAGAACCCAATGGCGAAGCACAGTGTTGGCGCGACCCCGGCCGATGCGCCTCACGACCGCCTGATCCTCCAGTTCTCGATCACGCTGCGCCCCCAGCTCAAGCGGAGCTGCCCACCGCTCCCCTCCTCGTGGCCTCACAGCAAGGGCTTTGATCCGCTCAAGGAGGTTTCGGCCTCGCGCGCCATCTGCTCCACACACGTCGGCGACGACAAGCTCTTCCCGACGAAGGCGTCTCCCGATGGGCCGATGGCCAAGGCGGAGGGCGCTACGTGTTCTTTCGCCGACGAGTGCGACTCGGGCCTCGTCTGTGGGTGCAAATGCCTGCCGGGCGCGCTCGACGAATCGATGTGCTCGGAGTGCCTCTGCGAGCGGGCAAAGTGCAGTGGCTGCGCCCACCGCCAGCTCGGAGAGGTCGGGGTCGGTGAGGCGCAGGTCCTGGTTGGCGAGTCGGCCCCAGCTGCGTGCCCGGAGGAGTGCCTCGCCAAGTGAGAGGTGCGCCGCAGCACCCTGGCCAGTCAGAGACAGACACGGCCGTGTTGAGTATGTAGAGAAGCAGAATGAGCCTCGGAGAGGCTGGGCTCGCACCACGGTCCCGTCGTGTGCTTGTGTCTAATGGTACAAGATGGCTCTCAAATAGTGAAAATAATCAAGCATCATGGCATGAACTGCCATCTCTCGCGCGCGGCCCCCCCCCGCCCCGACCGAAAAAGCATATAAGCGCTCAAAACACACAGAGATACAAGAAGATCTAAAATCTCTCTCCAGAGATATCAGTCGTGTCTCGTGAGAACTGAGATAAAGCCGTATATGTGTGTTGTTCACGGCACACAAGCGATGACCGCCCTGGTTTATATGACATGGTTCAACAGACGCGTCGTCGTTTTAAAACACCGCGCTTTCGCTCTCTACTATTGATCACAGTAGTAATTCGCGCAGGGTCTCGTCTGCCGCCGCCAGTGTGCAATCTTTACCGGTATGGGAGTTTTTGGCTAATCAAACCCAAGGCCTGCACTAATCAAAAAGTGGTACGGGATACCAGTTGCCTCACGGAAATCAAAGCGAGTCGGAGTGCCTTCTTGGTGGCAAAATCGGCAAAATCGGCAAAATACCGGGTATTTTGCGGGTATACCTGGAAAAACCCGGGTATACCCGGGTAAATACCCGCACTTTTGCATGGTTTCGCCCCCGGGACCACACCGACAGCCGCTACAACTGCTGAAAACCCCGCATACCACTTTCGCATACCACTATACCATACCACTCCAAAACTAATCAAAATATCGCCAAATACCAGTCTCATACCGGTAAAGATTGCACACTGGCCGCCGCGCGTAAGTCTACTGCCAGCTCCCTACCCGCCCTCGCCCTCCATCTGCGCCTGCGCGCGGAGTTTCGCGCGGATCCACGCCGCGAAGCGAGGGGCATAGTCGGCGCAAGCCGCGGCGGACGCCTGGGCGTTGTGTCGGCTGACGATCCACCCTGCGCAGTGGAGGCGAGGCTGGGGCGAGGGGCGAGGAGGTGGCTGGGCGAGAGAGTGGCTAGAGCGCCGCACGCCTTGGAACGCCACGCTCTCTGTCAGGTTGACCACGAGATGCCACCAGCCGTGAGGCACGTAGACCACCTGCCCCGGTTCCTGCACGCACCACCGCAGCCGCTCCAGCCCCGACCCTCCCCCCCCGGCGAGGCGAGGCAGCAGGAACCGGTCCAGCCACGCGTGCGCGCCGAGGGAGGCGGCGAGGCCGGGCGGGAGCTCCGCGGGCGCGGCTCGCCCGCCGCCCCAGCCCGTCCCCCAGCCGTCGGAGGCCGTCGGAGGCCAAAAGAACCACAGCTTGCGCCCCTCGAGGCAGCAGTTCCAGCCGCTAACGGAATGAGGATCGAAGTGCCACCGCGTGCCGCTGCGAGGAGGGCCCACCAGCAGCCAGCGAGCCTCGCCGAGGATGTCGTCCACCTCGTCCACCTCGTCCTCCCCGCCCTCCTCGCCCTCCTCACCCTCCCCGCCCTCCCCGCGCGGCTCCGCCGGGCCCTCCTCGAGAAAGTTGTCTCCGAGCACCGAAGGGCGGCTCAGGCAGTCGAGCAGCGCGGCCGGCGGCGACGAGTCGAAGAGGTAGAGGGGCTCGGCGTCCTTGTCCGCGAGCCGCCGCACGTACTCCTCGAACGAGCCGAGGGAGAGTCGTACGTCGCAGCCGCCGCGCTCCCAGTCGTTGATGTGCCACTTGCGCTCTGCAAAGCGTGTGCGCAGCTCTGCGAAGGTCCAGCGGGTGGCACATGCACCGCGCAGCAGCACCGGCTTGCGCGCCGCGCCAAAGCGCGCGTCAAAGTCGGCCGGAGACAGATCGCGGCACGAGACGGCAGACAGGCGAGAGAGCTGGCCTCTCTCGAGCAGGCCGAGCGCCGCTCTCTCGAGGGTGCCGCCGTCAACCACGGCTCGGCATGCCGCGGCTCCGGGCCGACGCGAGCCGCACACGAGGATGCACGCGGTCTCGTGCCATGTTCGACCAAACCTCACTCGCGTGCGCTCGTCCCAGCAGAGATGGCCCAGCACCGCTCGACGCCAAAACCGCTCGCCGAGCCTCGAAAGCGCTCGGCACGTCGGCGCGAGCCGGAGCAGCAGGCTGAGCCCGCCAGGCACGCGCCAGAGACCCGCCTCGCGGGCAGCGAGGATAAGCAGCCTCTGTGGGGAATGAGGGGCGCTGCTGAGCATGCTGGCGGTCGGCCCCGGGCGCGCGGTAGAGCGATTCAGGGTGAGTCTTTCGGGGCCGATGGAGCTGCGGCTGTCTGCCCGGGGCCGGTTAGCGGCGTGGGGGTGCCTGTGCGCGTTTTTTTTCTTCGCAATGCCTGCTCTATTCATTTAAAAAGCCAGAGAGCGCGCCCTTCGCGCCCCTTCCCTCGCGCCTCACTCGGCCCGCGCCGCGAGCGACTCCTCGATGGCGCGCGCGACGGCGAGCACCCTCCGGTCCGAGCCGCCCACGCCGGCAACCATCAGCCCAATCGGCGCCTCCTCGCCCGGCGAGTGGCAGGGGAGCGAGACCTGGGGCGCCGGGGTTCCCCGTCAGGAGGAGGAGGGGGTGCGGGGAGTGTCGCGGGCTCGGCGCGGGACGGCGCACCGCGCAGCCGTCGATCATGTTGATGAGTCCGGGGTTGCGCAGCATGCGCAGGTTCCACCTCGCGTACTCGTCGCCCGACACCGACACCTCCTCGATGGTCGGCGCGACGCTCGGCGTGGTGGGCAGCAGCACCGCGTCGTACTGCGAGAGCAGCTCCGCCGCCTCGCCGATCACCGCCCGCCTGTCGAGCCCGAGCTGCACGTAGTCGGCGCCTGAGGATGGGGCAGGGGGCGGGGCAGGGGTCAGGGGCGGGTCCGCCGTCTCCAGCCATCTCGGCGCAGCGGGCGGGCGCACCGCTGAAGAAGCCCTCGCCCGCCTCGATGCGCTTGGCGACGTTCGGGTCGTACAGCTCCCGCTTCGTCTTGAGCAGCGCCCGGTGGATCTGCGCCGCCTCTGCGCCCGCGAAGCCGCCGCCCGCAAAGAGCGCGTGCGCCGCGTCGAGGCACGGGGCGTCGGCGGTGGAGATGCGGGCGCCCGCGGCGGAGAGCGCGGCGAGGGCGCGCTCGAAGGCCGCGGCGACGGGCGGGTCGAGGTCGTCCAGCGCGAAGCAGCGCGGCGCGAGGAGGCGGAGCGAGGGCAGCGCCGCCGGCTCTGGCGCGCGTGCGTCCGCCGGCTGGCCGTCCGCCGCGAGGATGGCGTCGAAGACGGCGCAGCAGGAGACGGAGCGGGCGAGCGGGCCGACCGAGTCGAGCGTGTACGAGAGAGGGAAGGCGCCCTCTCGCGGCACACGCGACTGCGTCGGCTTGAAGCCGGTCACGCCGCACAGCGCCGCGGGGATGCGGACGGAGCCGCGCGTGTCGGAGCCTAGCCCCATCACGCAGAGCCCGTCCGCGACCGCGACGGCGGCGCCCGAGCTCGAGCCTCCCGGGATGCGCCCGGTGCCGCGGTCGTGCGGGTTGGCGGGCGTGCCAAAGTGCGGGTTCGTCCCGATGCCGCCAAAGGCAAACTCGACCATCGACGTGCGGCCGAGGATGACTGCGCCGGCGGCGCGCAGGCGGGCGACCGCGGGCGCGTCTCTCGTCGCGGGCGGCTCCGACGCGAGCGCCTTTGAGCCGGCGAGCGTCACATCGCCGCCGACGTCAAACAGGTCCTTGACCGAGACAGGCAGGCCCTCCACCGGCGAGCGGACCACGCCCGCCGCACGCAGTGCGTCGGAGGCATCTGCCTCGGCGCGAGCCAGGTCGGCGTACACCTTCATGTAGGCGCGCGGCCCCTCGCCGAGCGGGTCGGCAATTCGAGCGAGCGCCTGCGGCGAGGCAAGGGCTGTGCACGAGAGCGAGGGCGAAGAGGGTACGAGGCCCGCAGCGCGCCTGCTCGACGAGCGCCCGCGAGGTGGTGCGGCCGGCAATCAGCTCCTCGCGCAGGTACGCAACGGTGGGGTGGATGAGGCACGACTTCATTCTGACGCTGGTGGTGTAGAGCAGGGTGTAGCGGCTGGTTTATGGAACTCGTTGCACAACGCGCGCGGGCGAGCAGCCGGCTGCGGCATCTGGAATGAACTTTTCTTCTTTCCACGTCGAAGAAGAAACTCGCGCGCAACAAAAAGGCGAGCTCGAGCGGCAGGCCGACTGGCAGATACTCGTGTATACTCGTGTACAGGTAGTCGTCACAGGACCACCTCCACCTCTCTAGTCCTCTACTGGGGGGGGGGGGGGGGCGTTCTCTGTCACAGTGACGACTACCTAGCATGGCTCCTCTCGTGGTCCCGTCCCTCTCCGCGGCGCGCGCCCGCCGCCGCCGAGACATGGCCGTCGATGGCGTCGGCACTCGCGGCGGCATCCGCCGCACCCACAACCGAGGAGGGAGGTATTGACGGCGCGAGTGGCGCAGCGTCGCGCTCCACGATCCGGATCGGAGCCAACGCGCCGCCCCCGCCCGCCGCGGAGGCGCCGCCGGCGTCCCCGCCGCCGCCGCACCCGCCGTCGCCGCCGCCGCCTCCCCCGAGGGCGTCGAGCGAGTCCAGTAGCCGCTGGACAGCCGCCTCGCCCTCGCGGAGGTGGAGCGCGGTGACGGAGAGCCCCGCCGCGTACTCGCGCGAGGTGCGCGCGCACTCGATGCCGCAGAATCGACGCAGCCCCTCGCTGTCGTACACCCTCTTATCGGCGACCGAGAAGTGGTAGCGGCCACGGGAGCGGCCGTCAGGCTTGGGGAGCTTGCCGGCGCAGCGCGGGTTGCCGCACTGCCCGTCCAGCGCTCGCTCCGTCTCGACGTCGTCGTAGTGGTGCGGCTGCAAAATCTGCGCCGCCACGCTGAGCGTGCCCTCGTCGACGGCGCCCTCGAGCAGCCGCCACTGGATCGAGTACGCCGCCTTGTCGCACGAGACCTTGGCGCGGATGCGCCGCTCCATGTCGGCCTTGTTCGCGGCGGCCTTCGCGGCGTCGTCTTTCTTGGTCATGGCCGCGACACGCTGGCGGGCTTGGAGGGGAGGACCAGCCGCCGACGTATACGCTCTTCGATAGAGGGTTCGGGCTCCCTGAATGGATGGGGCCGCTGCGAGTCGAAGCAGGGCTTTAATAATCGTTGTAGATGCATGTACGTACGGGCTTCCCGTATCGGACCTTCAAGACATGCCTCTACTAGTGAAAATACTGCCCGCCCTCGCCCTCGCCTACCGCCTCCCGCCTCCGCCCGCCGACCCGCCGCCAGCTCGTCCGCCAACCCGTCGTCTCTGTCGCCTCTCGCCCGCCCGCCATCGCCCTCGCCTTTCACCTCCCGCCGCCCCCCGCCGACCGCCACGCCAGCTTGCCTGCCGCCCTGTCGTCTCGCCTGTCGCCTGCCCGCCCTCGCCGCCTCTCGCCGACCACCACGCCAGCTTGGCCGCCGCCCTGTCGTCTCGCCTATCGCCCGCCCGCCCTCGCCCTCGCCCCCTCCTCCCGCCACCACCCTCGCCTCACCCTCCCGCCGCCTCGCCGCTCGCTTGCTCGCTCGCGCGCCCGCTCGCGCCTGGCTTTCTACTTCCTCGTGATCGCCCGAATCTATCCTTCCTCGTGATCCACCCTCGCCTCACCCTCCCGCCGCCTCGCTGCTCGCTCGCCGCTTGCTCGCCCGCCCGACTTTCTACTTCCTCGTGATCCGAACCGCCACCACCCTCGCCTCACCCTCCCGCCGCCTCGCCGCTCTCGCCCGCCGTTCGCTCGCCCGCTCCCGACTTTCTACTTCCTCGTGATCCATCTCGCCGCCCGCTCGCTCGCTCGCGCTCGACCTCCTACTTCCTCGTGATCCACCGCCGCCACCCTCGCCACCGCCACCTTCTCGCCGCTCGCTCGCCCGCTCGCGCTCGACCTTCTACTTCCTCGTGATCCACCCGCCGCCACCCTCGCCTCACCCTCCCGCCACCTAGCCGCCCGCTCGCCGCTCGCTCGCCCGCTCGCGCTCGACCTCGCCCCACCCTCCCACCGCCTAGCCGCTCGCTCGCCGCTCGCTCGCACGCCCGTGCCAGACCTCCTACCTCCTCGTGATCCGCCCGCCGCCACCCTCGCCTCGCCCTCCCGCCGCCTAGCCGCTCGCTCGCCGTTCGCTCGCCCGCTCGCGCCAGATCTTCTACCTCCTCGTGATCCGCCCGCCGCCACCCTCGCCTCGCCCTCCCGCCGCCTAGCCGCTCGCTTGCCGTTCGCTCGCCCGCTCGCGCCAGACCTTCTACCTCCTCGTGATCCGCCCGCCCCCACCCTCGCCTCACCCTCCCGCCGCCTAGCCGCTCGCTCGCCGCTCGCTCGCACGCCCGCGCCAGACCTTCTACCTCCTCGTGATCCGCCCGCCGCCACCCTCGCCTCACCCTCCCGCCGCCAAGCCGCTCGCTCGCCGTCCGCTCGCCCGCTCGCGCCAGACCTTCTACCTCCTCGTGATCCGCCCGCCGCCACCCTCGCCTCGCCCTCCCGCCACCTAGCCTCTCGCTCGCTCCTATCCGTGCCACGCCTATCCGTGATCCTGCCGTTACCGCGCCGTCCTTGCTCCTCCCTGCCGTGCCGCTCCTTCCTCCGTGCCGCGCCGCCCTTGCCGTTTAGCCCGCCGCCCCCCCTGCCGTCCGTTACCGCCGTGCCGCCGTACCGCCGCTCCTACAGTGCCACGCCCCGTGCCGTTTGTCCCGCCGTCCGATGCCCTGCCTGCCGTCTGTTGCCGCCGCGCCGCCTTGCCGCCGACCCTTGCCGTGCCGCGCCGCCTTTACACACACACCCATACTTCCTGCTTCGACGGGGGTTAGTGTTGAGGAGTGACCCGTGCCGCCGTGTGCCCCGCAGCGGCCTCGCTGGGCCAGAAAGTCGGCCCCGAGTGCCAGCAGCAGCCTCGTTGAGCCAGAACGTCGGCTCGCGAGGTGGGTGCTAGTATGAGCCCGCTGAGGCGTAGTGCTCTTGCAGAGGCGGTTAGTGGTGCACTAACCCCGAGAAACCCTTCGGGTCACTCCTCATCGCAAACCCTGTCAGCAGTCCTCCTCCGGGAATGTACGTAAGAGCCACATACATTGAAAACCGAGGTTCGAGCGCCCGTACTGCGCCGAGCGAGGGAGGGGAGGGGGACTCTTTTGCGAGAGAGAGATTTGTGTTGTTTGTGTTGCTTTTGCGTGGACCCGTCGTGTTCACTAAAATTGTGTGTTCACTACGACCCCCGCGCCGCACCTGCCTGCCTGCCTGCCTGGCACGCGTTCCTGCTGTCGTACCAGCTCAGCGCGAGCAGGATGGGCTCAACGACGTAGAGCGGCGGATAAAGGCCGTTTATCCCAGGGGGGAGGATAGGAGGAGCCATAAATCGATTCCTATTGATGATTGAGGGTTTCGAGCGCAGGCGTCTTCAAGGCGAGCACCGTGCGAGGCGCTGGCGCAACCAGAGCACTCATGGGTGCGGCCTGTTCACGAGAGCCTGGTGCCAGCGGCGCCACCGTGAACCCGACCGTCGCTGCTACGTATGAGAAGGACGCTCCCTCGCTCAAGAAGGTCGACGAGACCACGCCTGCCACCGACGAGGCTGCGGGCGACGAGGTCGCCAAGACGGAGGCCGTCGAGGCCTTCTCAGAGTGGGTCAAGACCATCACGCCTCGCCGCACGGACGACATCGCCGCGGAGAACGTTCACGGCCACGACGCCACCGATGCCGAGCCTGCAGCGGAGGCGCCTCTGGTGGAGGAGGAGGTGGAGGCGGAGATTACCGCGGCGGAGGCGGAGGAGCCGGCCGCAGAGAGAGAGCCTGTGGCAGAGGAAGAGTATGCGGCGGAAGAGGAGCCTGTGGCACCGATGGAAGAGCCCGCTGAGTCGCCAGAGGGCGCCGTCGACACCGCAGTCGAGCACAAGACAGGCGGCGACGGCGACGGCGTGGCGGCGGCGGAGGCGCCAGAGGAGGCACTTGCCGAGGGCGGCTACGCTTCGCCGCGCAAGGCGGCAGGCGAGGAGGCGGAGGTGGCGCAGCAAGTCGAGGCGCAACAGGAGTCGAACGAGACGAGCGTCGAGGAGGAGGCGCCCGCCGCTGACATGATTGAGACCGAGCAGGACTGCCCGCGCGAACGATGCGCTGCCGGGGAGGTGGCGGCGACGGCGTCGGCTGGCCCAAACACCTGGGATGAGGCCGTCGAGGTCGAGTCCCCCCGCGATGAGGATCTCGCTGCCATCATCGCTCAAGCCGAGCAGGAGGCGACGGCGATGGTCTCCCCTCGCCAGGAGGTGGTTGCCGAGGAGACTGTTGCGGCGGATGCGGCGGCCGAGAAGGCGGTGACCGAGGAGACGGCGAAGGCGGAGATGGAGGAGGTGCCGGGGGGCGCGGCCGACACCGCCATCGACTCGCTCGAGGAGAAGGCCGGCGAGGATGTCGACTGCGACGGCGAGGGCCCGCCGGCGGCGGAGGAGTGGTCGGCGGAGGGCGCTGGCGAGGCGGCGGCGGCGGAGGAAGAGGAGGAGACGGCGGCGGAGTCGGCGATGACGGAGGAGGAGGCGCCGGCGGTGCCGGAGAAGAAGACGTCATACCTGGGCAGGGTGGCGGCCATCCTCTCGCCGCGCAAGAAGGCGGCCTCCGCTTCATTCGCCGACGCGCCTGTGGCCTACGACGACGCGGCCGAGCCGGCGGAGGCGGAGGCGGAGCCGGTGGCAGAGACGGCCGAGCCGGTGGCAGCGGAGGTCGAGACGGTGGCAGAGGAGGCCGAGCCAGTGGCAGAGACGGCCGAGACGGTGGCAGAGAAGGCGGAGACGGTGGCAGAGACGGCCGAGCCGGTGGCAGAGGAGGCCGAGACGGTGGCAGAGGAGGCCGAGACGGTGCCGGGACAGGCGGAGGAGGGGGAGGAGACTGTCGACGAGGCGGATGATGCAGAGGTCCCCGCGGAGGCGGAGGCGGTGGAGTCGATGGGAGCTGCGGTTGTGGAGGACGCGGCGGAGGGCGCTATGGAGGCGGTGGCGTCGGTGGCGTACGTCATTGAGCCCAAGGGCACCGAGGAGACGGCGGCGCCTCGCCTGCCACAACCGCCGGCCTTCTCCTCGAGCGAGTCGATGGCGCCGCCGGGGGCTGCGGCAGACGAGGCTCCCAAGGAGGCGGAAGAGGAGACGCGGGCATCGGTGTTTGAGGCGGAGGAGGTCGAGGCGGCGAAGCGCAAATCGTCGCTGGACCGCGAGCTCGCCACGCTCGCCGCCGACGCAAAGGTGTACGCGGACGCCGCCTGGCAGCGCGCCTCTATGCGCTCGTCTCGCCGCTCCTCCGCCCGCCACTCGGCCCGCCACTCCGCCCGCCACTCCGCCCGCCACTCCGCCTGCTACACCGACGAGACGAGCGAGGCATCCGAGGATGAGGCGAGCGTGGAGCCCCTCCCGCAGCCCCTGAGCAAGATCCCAAGCGGCGTGGAGGCGGTGGCGGAGGAGGAGGGAGCCGTGGCTCAGGGCGCAGAAGTGCTGCCCGAAGGGGGAGCTGTCAACGAGGGAGAGCCCTCCTTGATCCGTCGCTTCACGAGCTGGCTCTCGCCCGGCCTCCGCTGCGTCCCGAGCCAGGACACGCCCCGCCCCGCCCCGCCGACCATTCCACGCCTGAGCCTCGCCTAGGCCAGCGCAGTCTGGGGCGGCGCAGGCAAGGCCCGCACGTCAACATTCGAGAGAGAGTTAGAGATTAATTGACGAGAGGAGGAGTGGAAGAGATGGGGGAGGGCACTCGCCGTGGCACATGTCGATAGACCGATAGAGAGCAACGCACGCCGTATAGAGAGCAACGCACGAGTGGCGGAGAGTGACGACACGAGATACTTGAGTCGGTACATGCATGTTTGCATCTCCTGGTAGAGGTGTCCTTTTTATGTATTTATTGTGCAGCTGTGGGGCGCACCGGCACCGCCGGCGACGGCGCACCGCCGGCCGCCGGGCTTTCTCTCGCCTCTCGGTCGTGTGTGTCGTATCTCTGTGGCGAGATAGTGCCGTACATTCTTTCACAAGAGACTCAACTAGAGCCGTGCGCGTAGGTACTAGCGTTGGTCGCGTCGAACAATACCACGTATGCCTTGCCATCAAACGTACTACCACAGGCTAATAGCCCATCTCACACACGACTCGACTTCACGCGCGCGTACATTCGTACATATCAAGAAACACCGGCCACAACTGTCTCTGCGACCGCCTCGTCGAGCGCGGCTGCGAGGTACCGCCTCTGCAGCTCCGCCGTTGAGCCCTTCGCGGCGTGCAGCTGGTCCCACTCAAAGTACGGGATCGACACCAGCCTCCACCCAAAGCTGCGCAGCTGCCGCCGCTTGAGCAGCGTCGCGCTCGAGGGCGCGCCTACTCGTGGAGGCGGAGCGTGAGGGCGAGAGACTGGGGGCGCGCAAACACCGCGCACACAGAGCAGCGCACGGTGCTGCGCCGCACTCGCCGTCGCGCTCGCGGCCGCGTAGTGCGATGGCCCGTCCACCTCGACCGCCACGCGAGCGCCCCGCCTACAGCGTGCGTGCCGTGGACGCGTCACTGCGACGTGGTGCGCCGTCAGGGTCGTGTGCGGCGGTGCGGCGCGGCGCCACTCGACGAGGTAGTCGAGGCTGTACCCCTCGGGGATGGTCACCTCCTCGCGCGGGCGAGAGCCGACGAGGCGGAAGAGCGCGGCGCCGACGTGCCTCTGCAGGCGCGAGGGGCGGCCCTGCTGCGCCGTGAACTCGGCGTGGCACCGCCTGCGCAAGCCCTCGCTCGGCATGCCCTCTGTTTGGCCGCACTCGAGCGAATGCCACAAGCACCACACGTGGAGCTGCGTCAGCTCCTCGCGCCGGAAGAGGTCCGCGGCGGCATCACACCGACGCCCAAACTCGAGACCAAACAGCTCCGCCTCCCCTCCGCTGGTGGAGCGCGAGGGCTCGCCGACCGTCGCAAAGGCCCACGCGAGGTTGGCGAGGCCCTGCGGCGCAAACTCGGCGAGCCGCGGCGCCGCCTCGTCGGCGATCGCCTCGAAGAGGGCCGGCGCAGGCCGCCCGGCCGTCGCAAACGCCCACGCGATGGTCGAGATGGCTTGTGGCGAAAAGCGGCGCAGCCGCGGCGCCGCCTCGGCCGCGATCGCGTCGAAGAGGTCGGGCTGCGCGTGCTGCAGCGTCGCGTACGACCACGCGAGGGTGGCGACGCCCTGTCCACTAAAGGCATCCAGCCGCCGCGCCGCCTCCTCGGCGAGCGCGTCCAGGAGGGACGGCGACGGCAGCCGCACACGCGCAAACGCCCAGCATAGGTTGGCGAGTTCCTGCGGCTTGAAGCGGCCCAGCCGCCTCTGCGCCGCGGCGCCGAGCGCGTCGAGGAGGAGGTGCGTCTCTGCCAGGGGGTGGCTCGCGGTGGCGAAGGACCACGCGATGTTGGAGACGGCCTGCGGAGACAGGTCGCGCGCGCGGGAGGCGGCCATGGACGCGAGGGCAGAGTAGAGCGAGGGCGACGCGTGCCGCGCGGTCGCGTACGCCCAAGCGAGGTTGGCGATGGCCTGACCCGAGCACTCGCGCGCGCGGGGCGTCGCCGCCTCGGCCAGCGCGTCAAACATCGCGGGCGCCGCGTGGCCGGCGGAGGCGAAGGCCCACGCCGTCATCGACATGTCGGGCACGCTGAACGCGGACGCGCGCCGCGCGACCTCCTCGCCGAGCGCCTCGAAGAGCGCGCGCGGCGCGAGGCCTATCTTTGCGCACGCCCAAGCGAGGTTGGCGAGCTCGCGCGTCTTGAAGGTCGCGAGGCGCGACGGCGACTCGGCGGCGAGAGCGGCAAACAGGCGCCGCTGCGCGCTCCCTCTCGCTCCCGAAGTTGCAAAGGCCCACGCCAGGTTGGCGAGGCCCTGCGGCGCAAACTCGGCGAGCCGCGGCGCCGCCTCGTCGGCGATCGCCTCGAAGAGGGCCGGCGCAGGCCGCCCGGCCGTCGCAAACGCCCACGCCACCATCGAGACGCCCTGCGGGGAGAGCTCCTTCAGCCGCCCGGCAGACAGCTCCGCCGCACTCGCGTCAAAGAGCGAGGCCGCCTCGGCGCCCGCCGCAGCAAAGGCCCAGAGCAGCTGCCCGAGCGCAAAGGAGGGGAAGTCGGACAGCCTCGGCTCGGAGGCGGCGGCGAGGCGGTCAAAGAGCGCCGGCTCCGGCCGCCCCGCCGTCGCGAACGCCCACGCCGTGTTGGCAAGGCCCTGGCAGTTGAAGTCGCGGGCACTGGCGGCCGCGGCGGTGCCGAGTTTGGACCAGAGCGCCTCGTAGGGTCCGCCCTCGAGTCTGAGCTTGGCGGCAGCGTGCGCCGTCGCAGAGACGCCCCAGGGACCCCAGTCGTCGAGCGCCGCCGCCGTCTGCCTGGCCAGCGGCGCGAGGAGCGCGGGGTCCTGCAGCAGCCGCCGCCGGTCGGCGTTCTTGGCGATCCGGCCAAGCCTCGACCAGCACGTGGAGAGGTTGATGTCATCGAGCGCGTCACCGTGCGCAGCGTGCAGCTGCAGAATGCCGTCCACCGTCGATGCGTTTGCGATGCGGCCATTGAGCTGCCGTGGCGTCAGAGGCCGAGGTGCGCACAAGACGAGGGCCTGCCGACTGAGACCTCGCCGCCCGCGCCCGTCGTACCGACGAGGGCCCGCCAGCGAGTAGGCCAAGGCTAGGAGAGTCAGCGGGAGCATCGCAGGAGGACTATATCGGTGCACTCACCACATAGGTTCACCGCGCGCCTGCGCCCGGGGCGACACATCAAAGAAGAAATCAGGTCGCACCTTTCATTCTTTGTTGCCTTTGGTCTCCACGATTAATTGTTTGACGTGACTTCTTCACACAAAAACAGGGCGCAGACTGGCGCGGACTGGCACACACACCGGCACACAGTGAATAAGAGTTGGCACTGCGAGCTGGGGATAGGACCGCCGCAAGCGTCCTCCCATCCCTCCCTTGAGGTCGGCGATCGAGGTGCCACTCTGGACGTCGAGCACGTTGTACGTTGTGTGCCTCAGCCTGGCCAGATCCGAGTTTGCGTCGAGGAGGAAGAAGCGGGTGTCGTTGATGCGGAGATGCCACTTCTCCGGGATCCGCACCTGCCTCGCCGAGGGCCCATATTGCGCCGCGGTCGGGACGCGCCCGTGGTCGATCCGCTGCTGCAGTGAGCAGGCAGTGAGACGACCGAGCCCTCCTCGATATGCGCATCGGTGCACCGTGTGGTTCGCGGCGAGCCCAGAGAGCGGGAGCCGCTGGAGCGGGACTCTGCCGGCGGCGCGCCGCAGCGCGCCTGCTTGCCGGCGTCGTCGAGGTTCTCGTCATCGGCGATCGCAGCACGCGCCGCCTTGGCCACGGCGGCATCGTTGATCGTTCTGCTGCGGCCCGCTCGGCCGTGTCTGCCCGACGACCGATCCAGCAGTCGTCTGCGACATGGCAGTGGCCCCGGGTCATGTGCAGCTGGTCCCGAGCGGCTCAGGTCCCAGATCGAATCTCGGACCCACAGATTCTAGATTCCTTTAGATTCCCTGGATTCCCGCAACAACGATCTCTTAGCGGCGGCAAACAGAGGCGCAACTCTGCCAGCAGCGAGGAGGCTCCTGCTGCTCAGCTACCGAGGCCTGGTGGCGTCGGCTGCTGCGTGGAGAAGACAGCAGCACTGTCCGACCTCAAAACATGCACAACAAGCGGGATTTGTGACTCTGTCCTCCATTCTTCAGTCGCTCTGCTGGACGCGCTCGCTTTGTCGCGAGGGTCACCTGTGCAAGCCGTGTGGACGCCCAGAATAGCCTCCCCTGGCTTAGCTAGAGTGAGAGATATTGTGCACATGGTCAGCCTCTACAATATATACGCTGACACTTTACCTCCCAGAGCTCGTCTCGGTCCGCCACGGCCATCCTCAGCCTCCGGAGGGCCCCCGGCCGCGGCGCGGTGCGGCGGCGTCACAAATCCGACGTCAGTTCACCGGGACGCGATCGGGCGATCTGAAGTCCAACTAGGCGTATGGATTGCCCGCCCAGGGCTATCACCTGGACCCCTCAATGGACGCCTGCGGTGCCGCCCCCACGAGGTGTTGTTCACACCTGTCCAACCCCATTCGTGCATCAGGAACGCGCTGTGTGTGGCTGGCAGCAAACTCAAATGACGACGGGTTGCAGCCTCGTAGCTCAACGGTAACATTGTGCATGAGGAAGGCTGATAGAAGTAGCACCAGCCACACAACCAACAGCTTCTGGAGAGTATGCGGAGCGCAAGCAGCCGGTGATCAAAGGCGTGTGTTGCTGTCGGTGGCAGATTGCCAGAGGGACGGGGACGGCGCTTCGGTGCGTGGCTTCGTCACAATTTTCCACCGCTCAACTTGGAGGCAGTGTGTCTAGTAGCGTGCTACACCTATGACGGCGGACCTCAATGGGGCGCCGACGTGCGACGACCGTCTGGGATCGAAAGACGAAACCGCGTCCTCCAGGAGCTCGTGCAGAGCGCGCTCCGGAGCTCTGTGGCGGAAAATTTAAAGGGAACGTGGTGGCTTCCCACCGCCTCTGTATGTGCCCAATAAAGTGCTAACACGACCCTCGGGCAGCAGGGGGTATGTGGCGAGCGCACGGAGGCACAGTTAGGCCGCCGTGATATCGCCCTTCCGCGGGCACCCCGTTTCGGTACAGCCGTTTAGGGGTTAAGACAGCATTGTAGATCCCTGGGCGAGGGTGGTGGAGAGGCCGGTCCGTCGGCGCCAAACCACCTCCCACCGAGGCGGGCAGGTTCCACGCGTTCCCGGACTGCCCCATTGGAGGTAGGCCGCTCGTCTAGCCAATCAGCCTTAAGCGAGCGGCCTGGCCGTTGGAATGGCCGAGTTTGGTGTGGACTTGCGTCCTCGCACCGTTCGTGGTTACAAGCAGCGTTATGAATGAACACGTTATCATCCACGACACACGTTCGTCGGGAGGGGGGAGGTCTGTGACCTACCTAGTTGTCCGGCATGCGAGGGCATGCTCGGCCGTTCGGAGTCCCCCCTTTTCATGTCACCATTCTCTCGGTTAGCGTCTGAACTTGACGGGTGGCTTCCGGGGCGATTCCTGCCTCCGCTTGCGTTGGTGCTGTCGCTGGGCTTTCGGCACCGACCTCTCGTCCTCATCATGCTGCTGGCTCGTCCCCTCTCCCTGGCTCATCGAATCGCTACGTTCATGCTCGAACCGCTCTCTCCTCGGCGGCCGGGGTGCCTCTTCCTCTGGCTGCTCTTCCTCTACGTCCATCACTGTAAAGTCGTCATTTGTTTGGCTATCGTCATTCTGGAGGCCCCTCTTCGGATAGCCGCTCGCTCGGTCCTGGCTCTGTTTTGCGGTCGGGCATCTCTTCGTCGTCGCTCCCCGTGCCGTCGTCGCCGCCGGCTTGGCCGGTGGGGGGGTCCCTGGTTAGACCCCCGCGGTGTCCGAGAAGCAGCTCGAACCTCAGTCGGTCCATGAACTGTTGTGCCGCGCGGCGGTTGTGACGTCCTCGTCGCTTCTCGCAGTGTTACGGCTGCCCTGGCTGTTCTGGCTCCCCTCGCTCTCGGCCTCCAGGCTCTGCTGGCTGTACTGACTCTGGCTCCCCCCGCCCTCCGCCTCTTCCTCCGTTGCCACGTCGGGAAGCTCGAAGAACGCATCGTCGATAAATGCCATCTCGTCGTCCGCCGAGGCGCTCTTGTCTCTCTCGTCGTCCCCCTCGTCGTCGCACGTCTCGCTCTCCGGCGGCTCGCTCTCCATCGAGTTCGTCGTCCCGTCTTCGGGCGCTGGATTGTGAACGGCCTTGTCGTGCTCGGCCGTGTTCCACGGCTCGACCCCGATCCCTGCGCCTCGCGCACCGCGTCGAGGGTCCGTTGTGACACTTGCCTCTCGCCGGGCCGTCTACGCTTTCGGAGGCGGCGGTACCAGTCGAGGGTGAAGCGGAGTCGAGGCCACAGCCGAGGAAGAGACATCAGAAACGACCGCAGAGGCAGTCTGGTAACGCCCGGAAGGCGAGCAAGGGACCGGGACGAGCCGAGGGCCCGCCCCGGCGGGAGGAAGAAGGGACTCGGGGACCGGAGTCGGGCGGGCGCACATGAGGCGTATCTGGGTACGTGCGTGGAGTACAGTGTTGTGTGATCGTTAGCTCCGAGTAGAGGGGGCGTTCTGCAGTTAAGGGGAGACCCGGTACACGGAACCAACCCTCGGAGAACCGTGTTTACTTTATGGCCCTTTCCCTGCGAACGCGCACCCCCCAGGGCTAGGGCTCTCTTGCCCGTAACCCGATCCCGATCATCCGGCCCGCTGGGTGCGCTTCTTAGCTCCCCGGCCCTGGATGTGAGGCTGCCGACTGCACTTTAAGTGCTCCAAGTGCTCTCGCGCCCGTGCCGAAACCGCAGTAGGCTGAGGTGCCCGATCTGGTAGGCCTTTGTGCCTTTGAGCTTTGTGCTTTGAGGGCTTCGCGGGCCTCTCGGCACCCCCTTATCGGCCCTCGGCTTGCGTGACTTTGGGGCGTCTCCTCGTTGCTGTAGAGTTTGTTGTAGAGATTTCACGTTGTAGAGAGCCTCTACATCGCTCTATACAACGCAGGCGCATCGTCACGCGCCTGATGTAGAGCTCTACAGCTCTACAGCGCTCCAGAGCGCTCTACATCTCTACAGCTCTACAGCGCTCTACACTCTACATCCTCTACACCCTCCCTCAGCACATGGAGTGCGAGATACTCGGCTTTCAATCCCAAAGTGTCACTCCCCTTTCTCCCGGCCGCGGCGGGGCGCGCGCGGGGGCGGCGGGTGTGCGGGATGTCTGTGGGACCGAGAGCGATATGCCATGTCCGCCTTGCTTTGTTTGTTTCCGTTTCCTACATCGAAGGCTCGCTCAAAAGAAAACTTTATGCGTGTCTTCATAGCGGCGTGAGAATTCTCAGCAAGCGGGCCGAGTTAATGGCCTTCGGCAGCGTGTGGGTGGGCGCGCTCTGCCTACACGCCGGCGGACTCCATTCTCTGAGGAGGCCGCACACCACGCCTCTGCGCGCTGTGACAAAGAGCACCGCGAATCCCTCCTCAGTACACAGCTCGCTCACACCTCGGGATACAGTCGAGGAGCAGGAGCAGGAGCTGAGCTGGTCTGAGCTGGACGCGTGGCTCGAGGGTGAGCAGGAGAAGGAGGGCTGGTCTGAGCTGGACGCGTGGCTCGAGGGCCAGCACGAGTCGCAGCCGGAGCCGCGCCAGCGCCGCGCGCGATGGACGGCCACGGCGGCCGGCCACATCCACGAGCACTTCCACCCGCACAACATGCGGATGCGCGAGTGGGCCGCGCTCGGCGCGTCGGAACGTCTCGTCGACAACCTGGCGCGGCTTGGCTACGATCGGCCCTCTGTCGCGCAGTCAAACTCCTTTGCTCCGATTGCCGCGGGCGAGAACGTCCTGCTGGCCGACGACCACGGCGCGGGCAAGACGCTCGCTCTAGTCGCCCCGCTGGTGCAAAAGCTGTGGGATTGGGAGGAGGAGTTCGGGAGGACGGGCCCGGGGGAGGTGCGCGCCCTGATCATCGTGCCGACCAACGACCTCGCCCAGCAGATCCTCGACCTCGCTCGCGAGGTCGCCCGCCGCTCCATCCGCGCCTCGGTCGCGACGGGAGGCCACTCGTGGCGCACGCAGTGCGAGAGGCTGGCGGGCGGCCTCGACCTGCTCGTCGGCACGATGGGCCGGGTGTACGCGCACCTGCACCCGCGCGAGCCTATGGCGCCCTCCTTCGACGTGCGTTCGCTGCGCGCGGTCGCCGTCGACGAGGCGTGCTCCCTCTACCAGGGGCGCGCTCCCTCCTGGCTGGTGCACGAGACGCAGGCCCGGTGGCACGACTCGCGCAACGAGCTGCTGCAGGAGCTCCCGCTGGCCTTGTGGGGCAGCCTCCTCGCCGAGCTCGAGGGCGGCTGCTCAAAGGTGATGCTTACTTCGGCGCTGCCCGACGGCGTCGAGGAGCAGATCCGCAGCGACCTCGGCGCAAGCCTGGTCGCCTCGACCGGCAGGGGGCGGCTCACACCCAATCGCCCATGACTAACCGTGAGTTCGTGACGAGTCCAGGTCGCCTCGATCAGCAAGGGGCTCCACCGGACTCGCGCCGGCGTCACGGTGACGCTGGTCGACTGCTCGTCCGCCGTGGCGAGCGACACCTCCATCTTCGACGCGAAGCTGTCGGAGCTGCGCGGCGCGCTCGCCCGCTCGAGGCACGCCCTCGTCTTGTGCAGCACCGCCGCCTCGTGCGAGCGCCTCGAGCGCGCCCTGCGGTCCCCGCCCGAGGGGAGGGGACCCGAGGGGAGGGGAGAGGAGGCGCACCCGACCGTGCTCCTCTTCCACGGCTCGCAGACACCAAAGGCGCGCGCCGCGGCGCTCAAGGCGTTCCGCAAGCCGGCGCCCAACTGGTGGGAGACTGCCGCTGCGGAGCGGACCGGCGCGGCGCCGGCGCGCGTCCTCCTCGCCACGGGCCGGTCTGCGCGCGGCCTCGACCTGAGCAGAGGAGGGCTTGCCGAGGCGAGTGGCGCCGACCGCGCGCTCGACGCCGTCGTCCTCTTCGACTTCGCGCCCGACGCGAAGGCGTACCTCTCGCGGGTCGGCTTCGCACTGCGCGGCAGCGGCGCGACGCAGCGCGCAGCGAACGTGACCGCCCTCGCCATCGGCGCCCAGCTTCCCTTTGCGAAGGCGCTCCTCGCTCGCGACGCACGCGGGAGCACGCAGGAGGTGCGGGACCTGAGGGGCGAGGCCGAGCAGAGGGGCGTAGAGAGGCCGAGTCGCCGGCGCGGCCGAGCAGAGAAGGAGGAGGGTTGGTGAGACGAGAGAGGTGTGTGCGGTCGATTGTGATATACTCCCCCCTGCATCGCTTCTTTTGCGTTGTTTATTATGCGCACATGCCAGTATTGTGCGGCCACTGGCCACTGAGCACTAAAATATTCACGACTATACACTTTTTCACAAACTCTGTGACTTACACTTTGTTTGAGCAATTGAGACGGGAAAGGGGGGGGGGGCGCACACTGTCTCCTCACACGACTAGTCACACGGGCACCTCTGCGGCACGAGACACGAGTGTACGTTGTTTACACGCGTGGGCGGCATGTCACTTTTCTCTCCTTTCGCAGTGCAGGCGAGGCCCAATCGCTTTCGCAGTACAGGCAAAATTGCCGTTGATTCATCTCTTTCGCAGTGCGGGCGAAGTGCTCTTGAACGAGAGTCTTTAGTCCGACTTCGAGGAGGCCTTGGTATCGGACATGGAGGGTCGCTCGGAGCTAGAGGATCGCTGTGAGGAGGAAGAGGAACGGAATGAGTCGGAAGAGGCGCTTAGCTTGTCCAACGTGCGCACACTCCTTGCGAGGCCAAGCATCTCCAGGCCATAGACAAAGTACTGCGGGAAGTCGAGGCCGGGCCGCTGCGCGAGCTCCGGATGCGAGTGGTGGTGGTCGTGAGTGCCCTCGCCGATGAGGGGTACGAAGATGCTCCCGCACACATCAAGAAAGACAAAGAGAAGCGCGCCTCCAATGTCGACCGCCTCATCTGTCGAGTCGCAATCCTTGCTCCGGTCTGACATCCGTCGGAACTTCAGATGCTCTGGCTCTGGGCGGAGCTTCTTGGCCTCGGCCTCTCCGTCCGGGTGGTTTCGGATGTTGAACCACAGCGTGCTGATGCAGCATATCCACGAAGAGGTCCATGCCACCAAGAGGCCGGGCGGGCCGAAGAGGCGGGTGGCCACGTAGAACTCGATCAGCGGGAACACAAAGTTGAGCGAGTCGATGACGCGCATCGCGGGGGTGTCCATGTGCCTCGGCACAAACTCCTCGTCGACTCCGAGCATGGAGCGGGTGCTGTCCGGACTGTCACCAGCGAGAAAAAAGAGAAACGCGTTGGCGATTCCTACCAGTTTTGGCGAGTGCGGGTCGCGGCTGGTTGTGTCACAAAACTTGTGATGGGCCCGATGCTTGGAAGCCCACCAGAGAGGCCCGCCTTGATAGGCGAGGCAAGAGAGGACTCCGAGGACCAAGTTGGTCACCGGCCCGACCTTGAAGGCGGCATGTGCGGCGTAGCGGTGGAGGAGCGTGCTCATGCAGATGCCCACTTTGAAGAATGCGACGAGGAGCCAGGCGGCCATCGTCAGCAGCAGATTCGGGCAGGTGGTCGCGCTCGCCAATCCGCCCGCGGAGCTCGCAAACCAGGCGGGGATGATCACCACCAGAAAGAACTTTTGGCCCGTATTGAGAGTCCGCGCAAACACGTCGACCTCCCGAGAGGGGCGCGCCTTTGCGAGCTCGAAGTCCGCCCTGATGATGCTAAGACCCGACTTGACCGCCAGGGCTCCCGTGATGGCAGCGACCGCGAGCGCGAACCCAGAAAGATACGAGATGAGGTAGAGAGAGGGCGCGACCAGGATGATTGCAGCGACGTAAAAGTACAGCCGCATTCCTGGGCGGGGCAGTGGCCTCGTGTGAGGGGCAGGGACAAGTACGAGTGGACAAGTGAGCGGAGTGACGCTGGTGCCGAACATAATAGGCTCACCATTCCAGATCGGCGTGGCCACGGTGTGGCCCTGCTTCATCGCAAGTGTGGCTGGCACGGCCTTGCCACTGAGCCACATCGACGCCACCTCAAACTCTCTGCGCAGTAGATTATCCCGGTGAGGAAGGCGGGGACGTCCCCCTCCGATTTGTCGACGGCGGCCGTGTACACGAGCCCGGACATCGCAGCAACGAGCACAAACATGTTTGCCATGGACGACTCATCCGCGTCCGGGCCCGGCGCTGTCGAATTGGTCCAAGCGGAGGACATGGCCATGATGTCTCGCAGAGATGCGTCCGTCCCTCGAATCTAGTGCAATCGCAGCGCCGCCGCGAATGAATTTCGGCGTGCGAAAGTTTCATGTTTTTCAGTTTGGGAGGGAGCGGAGCAACCCAGCTCCAGGCGTGGCGAAGCTGCACACAACATCACAACTCACAAGCTCCGGTCGTGGCTATGCGCGGCGTGGGCCACGGCGTGGGGGAATCTCCTTCCCATTTTGAAAAAAGTATCCGTGCAGCTATCTCTCCCAAGTCGTTTGGTGTGTGTGGACTTGCGTCATCCTCGCATCGTGGTTAAACACAACTTTGTCGACGAGAACTACACAGAGAGAGAAAGGGAACAGCGAACAGGCTGCGAGTCATGTTGCCATCCCGTAGAGCTCCTCGACGAAGCAGCCGTGGAGCCCGTGCGGCACCGCCTGCCTGAGCCAGAGCCTGCAGACCGGGCCACTCTCGAGGTCGTCGCCGTCGAGGATGGCGAGGCAGGAGCGGCCCACGTCGGCGCTATACATCATGCCCGCAAGCCACACGTCCGCCACGTCCGCCTCCTCGCCGCCGGCCGACGCCCTTCCAGCCTCCGCCGGCCTCGGGATGACGACGACCTCCTCGCAGAACGTGCGCGGCGGCGCCCTCCAGACCTGCGTCTTGCCGGTGAGGCGGTCGAAGCGGCAGTAGCCGACCGGCGGCGAGCCGCTCTCCCCCTCGGCGTTGCACCACGACATGAAGATGTACCTCACGCGCCCGTCCCCCTCGAAGCGAGGGTCGACGTGCGGGTGGTCGATGCACGCGCCTGCTCACACGCACAGCTGTGAAGAGCGTCGTCGAACGAGAGTCGGCGTGGTGGCGGACTGCCAGCGCCGCCAGCGACGTAGCTGCGCTCGAGCGAAGCGCCGCCCTCGCGCAGGCGCAGCGTCGTCTCGAGCAGCAGCGTCGGGTTGATCTTGCCGTCGTCGTACAGAGGCACGTCGCCGCCCCAGTCACCGAGGAAAGGGCCCGCGCCAACCACCGGCCAGGCCGCCGTGTAGAGGCGGATCGTCTCGCCGTCGCTGCCGCCGCCGCCGCCCCGCGGCTCCTCGCACGCCACCGCGTGGTGAATGGCAAAGTACGGGTCCTCGGTCCGCACCTGAGGGTTCATGTTTAGGGTGAGGGTGAGGGTGAGGGTGAGGGTGAGGGTGAGGGTGAGGGTGAGGGAGGGTTAGGGTGAGGGTGAGGGTGAGGGTTGGCAAAGTACGGCAAGTAGGTTTGGGTTAGAGTTAGCCCCGGCCGGCACCGTGAGCGGCTCGCGCCCCGCCGCAGCGCCGCCCGGCCGAGGGACGAGCACGAGGACTGCGCCTGCCGGCACATCGACGCCCCGTCGCTACGACGCGTCTGGGAGGAGGCGAGGGCTGCGCACGGGGCGGCCCACCCTCTCCGGTGGTTCGCAGCGCGCCGACCGGGCCGGTGAGGCCGAGCACGTACGGGAAGAGGTTGAGCTGCATCGCGTTGAGCGCGAAGATGTACCTACCTCCCGCGGGGGCGGCGTGGAGAGGGAGAGGCGCCCTCCCTCGCTCTCCTGGCGGGAGGCTGCAGAGTCTGCGTGCCACGAGTCGGTGAGCGCGAAGTCGTGCGGCGCGATGGCGGAGGGCAGCGCCGTGGGCGTCGAGGCGAGCAGAGCGCCGCTGGCCGCATCCCACTCGTGGACGGTGACGGAGAGGGACGAGCCGACGAGTGGCGCCGCCCACGACCAGCCGACCACGCGGCCTCGCTTCCTGTCTTCGCGCGGATGGGCCGTGAAGGCGACGCCGAGGCCGAGGCTCGCGTCCACCTGACGGGAGGCCCCAAGAAGGCTCCAAGAAGGCTCCAAGAAGGTTCTTGCTCGCGTCCACGCACCTCCGGCCCGATGCCGCTCGCCACGGTGAGGGCGCCGTCGGGGAGCAGGCCTAGAGGGCACGCTCCAAGAAGGCTCCAAGAAGGCTCCGAGAAGATTCCGAGAAGGGAGCAGGCCTAGAGGGGAGCAGGCCTAGAGGGCACGCTCCGAGAAGGCTCAGGGCACGCTCCCGCTCGTGATGGGGCGCAGTCGCGAGGCAGGCCGTCGAAGGTCTCGCGCCCGACGTACTCGAGCGTGTCCGGGTCGATGCGGCAGGGCAGCGCCGCCTCCCACAGCGCGAGGAGCTTCCCGCCCCAGCTCTGCACGTTTGTGTTTGCCGGGTTCTTGAGGACCAGGTCAAAGGCGTTCTCCAGCTCGCCGAGCGGCCCGCTCGCCGGCTGTGTGCCAAAGGTGTTGCGGTGCAGCACCGTGTCCGCCGCCTCCTCGGCTGCGTACTCGGGCGTGCGGACGAAGCGGGACGCGAAGCGGGCGCGGCCCGTGGCGCCATCTAGGCTCCACCTGCAGAGCAGCCCGTCGCCGTCCAGCACGTGCTCGTAACGCTGGCCGCCGCGCTCAAAGTTGCCGGGGCCGTTGCGAAATACGGTGCCGCGAAGCGCCGAGGGGATT
Source organism: Emiliania huxleyi CCMP1516 (assembly GCF_000372725.1). Classification (NCBI taxonomy): domain Eukaryota; phylum Haptophyta; order Isochrysidales; family Noelaerhabdaceae; genus Emiliania; species Emiliania huxleyi. The sequence continues at coordinate 1,080,555 of NW_005198966.1, forward strand.
CGACCCTCGATCTCGTCGATGTCGTAGTTGGCGGGCACGCCCTGGGCCGACGCGTAGGCCTGCGTCCACGCAGCCTTGATCTCCTCGTTCCACACCGCTGCGCTGGGCTTGCCACCGAGGGCGCGGCGGGCGACGCCAGCAGGCGCGACACCGAGCGTGGCGACGAGCAGCGCAACCATTGGTTTTGTTGGAGCTCTGGCTAAGATCAGCGTAGTACCTGTTCTTGGGAACCGGGAAGCGTCGCTCGCGCGGCGGCACACCAGCTCAAGCCGCACCGTCGACTCACCGCCGGCGAAAGTTTCCGGGAAAACACAAACTCGGCGTGGCTGGCACCGGCTCGTGCGACAGCCAGCCGCTCTGGAACAAGGCTCGCGCTGGGCGCGTACGGCCTCAATTCGCGCCATTCTTCTTTCTGCCTAGCCGCCCTGGACCGGCTGCACGCGTGCGCGAGCGGTGGACCGTTCGCGACGCTCGGCGGCTCCGCCACCGGCTCGCGACGCCTGCGCTTGGCGCTCAGGCGCGAGAGCGGCACATGTCTCCTCTCTCGGCGCCGCATCTCGCCGCTTCCGAGGCCCCCACTCGTGCACGCGGAGTCGAGAGAGCCGTCCCCGCCGCGCAGGTCGTCTCGGGCGCGCGGAGTTTTGCCTCGGTCTTCCGGCGCGCTACTATTTCGAGGACGTGTGTATGTTGCCCGAGCCGCCACCGCCGCGTGGCGTGATTCGCCCTCGACGTGCCCGCGGACCGAACTCAATCTCGTTCGGATGGGTGGTGGGGCGAATCGCATTGTGCTCGGCCGAAGCTCGCGCTAATCTGCCGCGCGAGTGAGCCACGCCCTTTGCGCCGGTCTCCTCGACCAGGAGACCGCGACGCCGCGACGAAGGACCCGCGCTGGCCGAGGACAGCGCATCTCGGCCGCTGCTTACGCGTTCTGCTCTTTGACGGCACGGCAGGCTATTCGCCAGCCGACCCGGGGCTGCCGAGCCGCCCTCGGGCTTTCGCAACGGACATCACTCGCCCGCTTCTGCGCCCACCACGTCCCTCTCTGAGTCTATGAGCTGGGAGCTTGACGTACTGGGCGCCGGCGACTCGGGAGGCCGGCCTCCAGGGCGCACACTCACGACTCAGAGAGCGGAATGTCGGCGGTCAGCAGCGAGTCTCAGACCCCGAGACCGGCCGCCTGTCATGTTCATGACTTTCATGTGACATGTCGTCGGACGTCAGAGACAAAGACTCACGATATAACTGAGAGGCGATAACTGAGACGAACTCGGCCATTTTCAAATGTACTTACATAAACCTTTCCCGAGCGTCCGGTCATTGCGCACTCTCGACGAATTGGCGCACACGGCGGCGGCTGCGCACTATCCACGAGTGATGTGTCCAGGGCGGGACGTGCGAGGTGTGACAGTGCGAGCGGCCCCGCGCTCTGCCCCTCCCGGTTTGGCAAACTGGCTCCACGGGCAAACGACCCGTCACCGCTCCTCGCAAGCTGCCACACTGCACCGCACTGGATTCTGTTCGGCAACGCACAAACCTCCACGAGCAGGACTGCATCGCGCCGCATTTTGGCGTGGGAAGCTTCTGGGCAAGGGTGAGAAAAAGCGCGAGGAAGTACGAGACGGCGAATCAGCCTGGGGGGAATGACGCAGACGGACCGTGTCCGCAGTGTCAAGCAGGCTCGGGCCCAGCACCCCTTCCCACTCCAACTGTTTGTGATTTTCGCGAGCGAGCTCATTTTGTCGCCTACGCAACTGCGGCGAGAGAGGTGGAGAGAGCGCGAGGAACTTGACCGGAGCGAGGCCTCCGACGCGGCCGGTCACTGGCATCGCCTCTCTGGAGCCTCGACGCCGCTCGGCGGCACGGCAGCAGCAGGAGCACCGCCGAGCGCGGCCGCTCGCCGAGCGCGCCTCCGAGGCCGCCGCGGCAGCCGCGAGCGCGTCGAGGCCGGCTCGTACGCGACGGCGTCGCCCAGCTGGACGGCGCGGACCGGATGGACATCAAGAGCGGGTCGAGAGGAGGGCTCAGTATCGAGAAATACGGGGTCGTTTCTGGCGCGCTCGGCGCCCTATGGGCGTGGCCTGTTCCACAGCTGCACGAGCCGGTAAGACAAGAACATTTCGAACGACTTTCTTCTCGAAACGGCAAGGCCACGCGGATGGGCGACTGGACCGGCTGCCGCGACGCCAGAGGCCGTCCACACGGCCGCGGCACGCTCCGCCTCTCGAAGCGGGCTCGCTTCGAGGGGCGGATGGTGCGCGGCGAGCGGAGCGGGCTGGGCACGCTCTTCGTGGACGAGGCGAGCTCGGACGAGGAGGACGGGGCGGCCGAGGGCTGCGAGAGCTCCCTGCGCGTGCGCTGGCGCGACGACGAGCCGTGTGGGCGCGGCGTCTTCTCCGAGCCGGGCGGCGGCACCGTGCACGGCACGTGGAGCGGCGGGCTGCTCCAGGGTTCCGTCACCGAGCGACACGCTGATGGGACTGTGTGCCGCGCCGCGGCGGTGCCAGGATCCGCGGTGAAGCACGACTGAGGCGGTCGGTGTTCACGCCTCCAAGGTGCGCTTTGTCGGCTCGTGCGTCGACGGCGAGCGTGCCGGCTTTGGCGTGCAGATTGGCAGCGACGGCGGCGCCCTCGTCGGCTGCTGGCGCGGCGAGCGGCTGCAAGGCCGGCGGTGCGCGCACCTGTACCCGTGCCGCTCGGGCGGGGCGCTGGTGGGCGAGTGGGCCGAGGGCGAGCCGCGCCGGCTCTCCTGGGCGCACCTCGAGCCAGGACGCGGGCGAGGTGCCGCCTCGCCTCCGCCTCAGCCGCCTCCGGACCTCGGCGAGCTCCCAGCCGCAGCCGTGCACCCCGCCCTCCCGTCGCTGCTCGCCGCGGCGGCCACCGCTCGGACGGGTGGCGCGCCGCCGCCGCCCGGAGCCGACGTGTGCATGCGCCTGCTGCCCAGGCCGTACCCGCGCGCCGCCGGCGCCGCCGCCGGCGGCGGTGGGAGCGGCGGCGGCGGCGGCGGCGGCGGCGGCGGCGGCGGCGGCGGCGGCGGGAGCGGCGGGAGCGAGGTTCAAGTCGCGGCGACCGATGCCTTCGAAGCGTCGCGCGTGGAGGGCGGGCCGTCGGGCGTGGTGGGCGGCGGCCTGGGCCTCTTCGCGAGGGCGTGCCTGCGCGGGGGTGAAGTTGCCGCCTTCCTCGCCGGCGTGCGGCGCGAGGGGTGCGGCTGCGAGCCTGCGGGAGAGGAGGCTGCGGACTGGGCCGTCTGGCTCGAGGACGGGGAGGGGTGGCTGCACCCGGAGTGGGTTGGGGAGGGGGGCGCCGCCTCCTCGCCCGCCTCTCCGGGCGCCGTCCCGCGCTCGGGCCTCGGCTGGCTCGCCAACCACGCTGGCTGGAGGGCAAACTGCGCCCTCGAGCCGTACTCACACCCGGTCGCGGGGGCGGTGGCGTGCGTGCGGGTGCTGCCGGGACGCTGCGTGGCGGTGGGCGGTGAGGTCGTCGCCGGCACCCGCGCCCTCCCGCCGCCGCCTCCGCCCACCCCGCCCACCCCGCCGTGAGCAGACGAGCTGCTCGTCTCGTACCGCCACCTGCCGGAGCTGCCAGAGGCGTGCGCTGCCCCCTCCGCGCCTGCACTGCCCTGCCCGCCCCGCCTCTCCGCCCACCTCACCGCTCCGCCCACCGCTCCGCCCACCGCTCCGCCCACCTCTCCGCCCGCCTCTCCGCGTCGCAGGCTCGCCTGCCGCCGTGGTACGCCGCCCAGCTGAACCTCCGCGCCGAGGACGGGTACTATGCGCAGGCGTCTGCAGAGGGGGAGAGGGGGAGAGGGGAGGGGCCCGAGTCGCGCCGCCCAAGCTCCCTCCGCCCATTGCGGGCAGCCTCGACTCGCCGGCTGGCCCCCATAGTTCGGAGGGGCAGAGCACACCGCCCCTTTACCAAAGTCCGCCTCTCCCCTTCCGTGGGGCGGGTTTAATGGCAAGGGGCGCCCATCCACCCCTCTCCACCGCCTCAGCGTGCCTCCGGCCCTTCTCCAAGCCCTCACCGCCTCGCGGCGTGTACGCGGACAGTTGCGGCGGGCGCCCCCCCGAGTCGTCTTTGAGGCGCCGAGCGCAGCCGAGCCGAAAGCCACGGTGCGCGCGGGGCGTGCCGCCGCCGCAGAGCATGTCCGCGTCGCGTCTTGAGGACCCGCCCCTCCCCTCCCCCTCTTCCCCTCCCCCCCCCTCCCCCTCGGCCGGGCGCAGGTCCGCGTCGTCGAGCACGGGCCGTGGCGCGTCCTTTGGGTGGGGCGTGTCGAGCAGGGCATGACGTTCCACGAGCGGCAAGAGGGGACGGAGGAGGGGCGGGGGGAGAGCCCTCCCGCCCTCGTCCCTCTCGCCGTCGGCTTCGACTACCAGCGCACCATGGCGCGCCTTCTCCCTCTCCTCCTTGCCTCTCCCCCGCCACCGCCCACGCGACTGCCAACTCCCTCCGCCACCCTGGCCAGGTGGCCGCCGCCGCCGCGCTCACCGCTCGCTTCGGCGCCTCGCCGCCGCCGCCGCCTCACGCCCTCGTCGTCGGCCTCGGCGCGGGCAGCTGTGCCGCGGCGCTGCACGCACTCGGCTGCGCCGTGACGGCGTTCGAGTACGACGCCGCTGTCCTCGCCGCCGCGGCCAGTGCACACGGCGTCCGCTTCGAGCGGCTCTCGCGCCGCGCCGGAGGTGCAGGGTTCGACCCGCCGCCTCGCCACCGCAACGGCGACCCCCCCCCCCCCCCCTCCGCGATGCTCGTCGATGCTGAGGAGTGAGTGTTCATACTCGTACCGAGCACAGGTCCTCGCCCTCTCTGCGTCTGCGAGGCGGACGCCGCAGAGGCGGACGCTTGGGGGCGTGCTGCCTTTGACCTTGCGTTGCTCGACGCTTACGATGGGCGCGGCGACGTCCCGGCCCACCTGCAGCGCGAGCCGTTCCTCGAGGGCCTCTCCCGCGTCCTACGGCCCGGCGGCTTCGCTCTCGCCAACTTGTGGAACGGATCGGACAGAGCGCGAGCCGAGTGCGCGCGCTTCGCAGCCAAGCTGCGCGCCGCAGTCGGCCGCGTCTACGTGTTGCGAGTCGCGGGGCACGAGCAGAACGTGATCCTCCTTGCTTGCCGCCCCGGCGAGCGGCAAGGGTCCGAAAGCACGTGCGATGTGCTTCGGGAACGGTTGGCGGCGGCCGCCGCCGCGGCGGCCACGGACTGCCCTGAGCCGGCACTAGTGCAGACGATTCGCTCGTGCGCGTCGTCGCTGACCGAATGGAGTGAATGTGAGGCGTGAGGTATTTTTGGCTGTGTACCGCGAGACAAACCGGGCCGCGGCCCGCGCGCACGAAACGACGACCCCCCCCACCTGGGCGCGAACGCGGCTGGCTAGAGTAACAGCGAGACGAACAGACGCGGGTTCGGGCGCGGCGGACACACACGTCTCGCGATCAAAGCTCATCTCTGTCACCTCGGCCCTGGCCCACCTTCCACTCTCTCCATCCCTCGCAAAAGTCGGTGCCGTCGTTCTCGGGCCTCGCACACCACGCATCATGCATCTCGCGGGACTGAGCCTGGTCGCTCGCCAGGTCCTGCCTCTCTCGCATGTACATCTCGTGCTCCTCCTCGAGGCGCAGGCAGTCAGACGACCGCTCTCCCTCGCCGCACACCGCCTTGTGCTGCTGCACAAAACTGTGGTGCAGGCACGGCGCCGTCTCGCTCCGGCCAGGGTGAGTGCACCACCATTCGTGCATCGCTTCTGCCGTCGCGAGCCGCTCCGCCCCAGGGTGGCCGCCCCCGGTGGCGCTGTTGTCCTCAGCATCACCTCCTCTGGCGGTAATCAGCTCCTGGCCCACCTTCCACTCTCTCCATCCCTCGCAAAAGTCGGTGCCGTCGTTCTCGGGCCTCGCACACCACGCATCATGCATCTCGCGGGACTGAGCCTGGTCGCTCGCCAGGTCCTGCCTCTCTCGCATGTACATCTCGTGCTCCTCCTCGAGGCGCAGGCAGTCAGACGACCGCTCTCCCTCGCCGCACACCGCCTTGTGCTGCTGCACAAAACTGTGGTGCAGGCACGGCGCCGTCTCGCTCCGGCCAGGGTGAGTGCACCACCATTCGTGCATCGCTTCTGCCGTCGCGTCGTGCTGATTGTTTTGGGCAGCAGCGAGGACGCACAGAGACACTAGCATGGACGAGCAAAGAGCAGGGCGGCGCGCCCAGCGACCGGGAGGAAAAGAATTTCCGGACATGCCTCCCTTAGTGAAGCGAAAAAGAAATTTTGCAATCAGTACACATCCAGGTTATAGCTCACTTGCGATATGACGTCGAGGTCGTCCCAGCGGCCACCCGCGGCGCCCGTCAGCTCGTGCAGCCTCCGGTGGCTACGCAGCTTGCTCAGCCCGGCGCGCCCGAGCCCGAGGAGCCTCCTCCGCGAGGCGAAGCCGGCGAGCGCGAGCAGCGCGGCGAGCGGCACCACGACATACGGCACCGGGCAGCTCGCCGGCCCGCACACCCGCCCGCCGCCGCGCGCGGCAGGGAGGGTCCCGGCGGCGCCCGCGGGCGTCGCGTCCAGCCGCGCCGCCGGCAGCGAGAGGTAGGTCGCGAGCTGCGTCGACAGGGCGGTCGGCGTGGCCGCCTGCCGCCAGGCGCCCGCCTTGCTGTCCACGAGGTGGCCCATGGCGCCTACTCGCACCGCCGCGCGAGTGCTGGTGCGTCGCCTGCGCACGGCCCGTCCTCGACACCGACGCGGCCCACCCAGTCCGCTCGCCGAGTGCACGCGCCTCGCGATGGCGATGAGCGCCCCCTCGAGCGGAGCCGTCGAGGTGAGCAGCGGCGAAAAGTGCTGCGGCACGCGTCTGGGCACGAGGTCGACGAGGACGAGGGCGCCGGTGGAGGACACCTCGAGGGCGCGGGGAGCGGCGGAGAGCGTGGGCGGGCGTGTGAGAGAGGCGGGCGGGCGGGCCGCCGCCGCCGCACACCTCCACCTCCTGCAGCAAAAAGTCACGAAACGCGAGGCCGGCGGTGAGCTCGCGGGCCCAGGCGCGAGCCACGCCTCCGATCGGCGGCGACAGCGGTGGCGACACGAGCAGCTCGAGCCTCGCCGCCAGGTGCGGCTCGGGCGAGGGAAGGAGAGGCGCAGGCGTGCGCACGAGTGCCGAAGGCTGCGTGCACTGCTGGTCCGCGCCGCCCGAGCCGTCATCCCTCAGACACGCGCGAAAGATGCAGCCATGCTCGTCGCGGCAGCGTACCCCAGGCAGCTCCCGCGGCAGCAGGCCCGAAACCAGCGCCTGCCAACGGCCCTGCGTCTTGCGGTGCATCAGCAGCTCGAATGGCCGCGGCTCAGAGAGCAGCAGCCCGCACTGCCGCGAGCCGTTGGTGGTGCGCAGCGAGACGAGCACAGATGCCGAGGATGTCGCTAGTACGTCGAGGCCGAGCGAGGAGACGCGGCAGGGCCCGGTTGTCGCCATGTGGGCCCCGGGTTCCGGCGCCTTAAGATAGGGGGTCTGCGATGGTTAGACCCTGTGCAATAGGTAGGTAGGTCCGGTTTTGACCGCCCCAGAGGGCCCCGCAATAGGTAGGTAGCCCCTATTTTCGTCTTTTTTCTCGCTGCGCGCCGCGCCCGGCCTGGGGATAGGCAGATACCGTCGGGTACTTATTTTAAGACGAGGTAAACAGCAATAGATCCGGCCCTCAAGCGGCCTAATCGATACCCAGCCCTCACGGAATTGGTCCCTCGTTGTACAGCAATCGATCCTTCACAGTGCCCGTCCTGCCAACTTGCCGAGAATCGGTCCCCCAGGTCACCTGTGGCGCGAAGCTGATGTCTCCCGCCCTCGGCGCGCCCAACGCGCAGCGGCGGCAGACCACCCTCCGGTTCGAGGGGCGCCTGGGGCTGAGCGGGCTGCCTCCGCCAGAGTTTGGCTCGCCCACCGGCGGGCTGTCACCCTGCCACGGGTCGCAAGCCCTCTGCCGGCCGGAGCGCAGGCTGCGCGGGCTTCCAGCAATTGGTCCCTTGGCAAGCGCGAATCGGTCCCCCTGGCTCCAGGAACTGATCCGGCACTGCACCCGGATCTATTGCTGTTTACCTCGTCTTAAAATAAGTACCCGACGGTAGGTAGGGCGTTTTGGCGCGACTCAGTGGGGGCAGACCCCCTATCTGGCTAGGAGCCGGAGCCCAGGTACGGGTTGGTCCCCTTTTCTTGTAGCCCCCCGCTACCCGGTTGCACTCGTGCGACGTAGCGGGGGGCCACAACTACGTTTACGAAAACATAAGTAGTCCCGCGAGGTGTGAATTGGCCGCCCCAGTAGCCCTGGCGAGGTACTTCCAGCCTGCTGTGGGAACAGCTGACGCAGTCTCGCCGAGGCTCTCGGGTTGACTCGGCCAGACAAAAACCCCGAGAGGCGTTCGAGCGCCCGTCGTGCAGCGAGCCGGCCAACGCAGCCCATAACCGACCGACGGCAATGTCTGGTCGCGATGTGGTTAGCGCCTCGTTGCGTACCACTGGCGGCGTTTTCACGCGGGGATCCGGCATGCTGGAGATTGGAACCGCTGCAGCACGGGCGCGAGCGCTAGAGATCCGGCTGCTCCACTCAAAGGCCCGCGTCAAAGTGCTCGAGGATGAGCTGCGCCGAAGACAGGCGCAAGATTCGGTGGAGACCGAGGCTGCGCGGGTCTACAGCCTGACGCTCGTGAACGGCTCCCGGCACCGCGGTGGTGTTAGCTTCCGCATCGTGCCCACTGGCAATCATCAAGTGATGGGCCTGTGTGAAGACAAGCACGCCACCAGCAGCTTCCACGTCGCGTTGACCAGCGCAACTGGCACGCCGCTGGCTGCGCAGCTTCTGATTGGATGCCCAAGCGCCGATCGCGGGCCCATCGAGGGCTCGATTGACGAGCCAACCCTTCGCGAATGGGAGAGGCAGCAGGGTGTCTCGTCCACCTCCTCCTTAAATGCGTCCCTCCGGCTGTGCGCTCGGTTGGAAACCTTCAACGTGCACACGGATGATCTCTGGAGCTCAGTCAACGTGACAAGCCGCACTGGGTGCCGTCGGCTCTCACTCGTCGCCGCTCGTGCACAGCCGCTGCTACCACCTGGTTGCATCTCCCTCGGGCTCCCTCCGAGGGCAGCTGATCGCGCCCAGAGGCCCATTCGCCACAACCCATTAGCCGAACGAGCCGGGCCGTTTGCCGAGCTGCAGCCTGCGAGTAGGGAGGGTCGTGGCCGGACTGAGACCGAGATCGCGCGGGCAGTCGCGAGGTTGCGCCTCTCACGCTTCAGCCAACCACCACCGCTCGACAGCAGCCGACTGCTGGACCGAATGCATCGTGCGGCGTGGCAGCCGGTATGGACTCGACTCGTGGGCGACAGCGTGCTGCGCCGCCTCCGACACCACCTGACAAACATTGCTCTCAGCGCCATGGACGGCGGCAACAAGGAGAGGCGCCTCGATTACACCGGCCTGATGAATCCCAACAAGCCGAACGGGAACCGCTGGTCCCTGACGTGCGTTGAGCAGGCCGCGATCAGCTTTTGCGTCAGCTACGAGACGTGGTTCGACATGCCTGACCCTACATTGACTCTTCCTGACCCGCCGGCGTCACTCCTTGCAGCCGTGACAAACCTCACGCGGGGTCAGCATAGCAAGCGCACCTTGTCGTACTTGTCGCTCGGCTCGCACTCAAAGAATATGTTTGGCGGTGACGAGACGGCGGTTCGCCGCTACGCTCACGGGTTCGAGTCCTTCCTGTCCCACCAAGAGGTCGACTCGCGGGTCTTACTCGCCTTCGAGACCCCACGGGCAAACTACGCGACGCCGGGCAAGTTTCGGTCGATTGGACTCGACTGCCAGGCGTCGAACTACCGCATTCGCCTGCGCAACCTCGCGTCTGCCGACGGGTTTGCGAGATCCTGCGAGAAGCAGCAGCACGTTCGTTGCGGTGTGCTCGACCTCTTTGACCCTGTGCTGCCGTTTGTTTTCGACGACGACATGTTCAAGGTTGGAGACCCCATCCACTTTCGGAAAGAGCAGTGGGCGCCCCCTCGGATCCTCGAGGCGTTTGTCCGCCTCTACCAGAACCGCTCTCGCCGCACCCCACACGGCACGGTCCGCCTCTCTCGTTTGTTTTCGCAAATGTAAAGTTGACTTCTTCTTTCTCGAAAACATCTCTCTTGACTTTCTAAACTCACGAGTCACGTTGATCGTTGGGAGAGAGATTTTTATTAACCAACATTCTTGATCGTTGTGCTAAAGGCCTAAACACGTGAACACGTTGATGACCCCAGCTAACACAAGATGCTGATTTAGAAACCCAGGATGAGTGATGGGGCCACGAGTGCAACAAGAGGGAAAACGGGCGGGCTTGTAGGGGGCAAAACAAGAAAAACGCCCCGCTTCGCTTGCTGCCACGCCGGCTTCCCGCGACGACCCGAACGACGACCGAACGACGACCAACACACATGCTTTCGCTCTCGCTACTGATTCCCACTGCCGATACTCTCTCCACGGCCGGACCCGCCATGGAAGCGGTGCGCCGCGTCTCGGCCGCCGGAACGCCGTGCGCAGACGCAAAGCACTCTCCACTGCGCTCATCAGTCGCATTGCAGTTCGCCGGTGCGAGAGAGCAGGCAGTCTCGTGCCTCCTCTCCCGCCTGGCAGGGCGGTCCGAATTGCTCCTGTGGGCGCGGGCGGCTGCGCTGCTGCCAGAGGAGCCTGCCATCGCCGCGCACGCCACGGCACTATTTGGCACCAAGCCATGCACCGCCTCGCCCGCCTCTTGGGACGTGCTCGGGCCGCTTCCGATTGGGAAGAACGAGGTTGACGGTGACCCGCTCGAGGACATGGGCGGTGCCTTTGCCTACTGGCTGGCTGGGCACAATGCGAGCGCGAGCGGCGTCGGCGCACTCTGCCCAAGCCTTGGCGCGGATGCGTGTGACACCGCCGCAACTCGCGACGCCGTGACGTCTAGGCGGCGGCGTCTACTCGGAGCTCTCGCCCACGCCGCTGCGGTGGTCGCCCGCGCGCCCCGTGCAGGGATCGCTTCAACTGCACTGGCCAGACGTCGCCTGGGGCAGACTCGTGCCTGGCCGGCAGCTCCTCCCGGACCTTTCCGAGACCTCTCCGACCTCTCCTAGGCGGGCTTGTGCAGGGGCTCGGCCAGCGTGCGGTGCTCGAAGTGCAGGCGTGGGCGGTGGGCGCGCTCGCAGTGGCGGCCGACGGCGACTTTGTTCTCGACTGCCGCGGCGTCGGGCGCGCGCTGCTCTACGCGGCACCGGACCCCAGATGCGGAGCAGAGATCCATAGATCCGTGCATTCCGCATAGCACTCGAGAGGATACGCATTTGAATGTGTTCAGCTGCATTCAGCCGTTTCCCCTTTCAGCTGTATTCTGTCTTCGCAGCCCCTCCACGCGATGCTCGGAGAACACGCTTCACGAGACCGCATTCACGCCCTGATTTTCGTGTCTTCATGGTGCAGGCGGAGGACCCGCGTGCCCCGCCGCGGCTGCTCAACGCCGACGTCTATGGCGGCGGAGGGAGCAGCCTGGCGGCGCTGCGGCTGCGGGCGGGCGTGTATCTGCTCGCGCTGCGGCCGCGGCTAGTCGTTCAGTCGCGGCTGCAGTGCCGGCTCTCCGCGAGTGCCGAGGGAGGAATGTCGATCTCTCCCCCCAAGGCTCTGCCAGATTTGCTGCGAGCGGCCAACGGATCACGCCCCTTAGATACGGAAGACGGATTCTTGTATTCCGAGCGGTCGAGAAGACACGTATTCAACTGTGTTCGACCGTATTCAGCTGTTCAGCTGACGTAGGCTCACTCCACTTGTGCGGAGGAATCATCGCCCTGCCGGTGCGCAACACCGGCTCGATGTGGCTGCGCACGCTGCGCGCTCGCCTCACAGGCGCCGCCGAGGAAGCGCTCGAGCTGAACACACGCACACACACGCGCACGCACACAACAACATGCGCATGCACAACATGTACATGTACATGCACACACTCTCACTGCTCGCGCCCCACAGGCGCCGAGGAAGCGCTCGAGCTGCTCGACCCCGACGCGACGTTCGACGTTGCTCCCGGGCAGCTTCGGCTGGTACCGCTCCGGCTCGGGTCCCAGAAGCGGACCACAGATCTTCGTGTTTCGACTAGCACTCGAGACGTACTCAACTAAATGTATCAGCAGCCGTATCGACGCGGTGCTGCGAAGACACGGCACGAGGCCGTACTCACCCACGTAGTCACGCACCCCGACTTCACACTGTAGGCTGCGGGTGCGGCGAGATCACATGAGATCACACGAGATCACACGAGCTCACACGAGATCACACGAGATCACATGAGATCACATGAGATCACACGAGATCACACGAGATCACCCGAGATTGAAGGTGCGCGACTCAGCCGACGCGTACAAGCGGAAGCCCAAAGAGGAGGACGGCTTCCAGTTCGGCGTGGACGGGTACTGGGTGGTGGCGCCGACGCGGCACGGCGCGCACAACTGGGAGCTCGGCGGGCGGCTGTCGGCGGCGGCCGCTGTCGCCGCCGTCGCATCGCTTCCGCGCGAGCAGCTGCCGTCGTCGGTGGGGGTCGACGCTGCGCGCGTGCTGTACGTTGGCCATTCGATGGGTGCTCACGGCGCGTGGGTGGGTGCGGTGCAAGGGTCCGCGCACGCGCTTGGCGTGGCAGCGGTGGCGGGCTGGACGACCAAGGAGGGGTACGGCGACTCGAACTTTCTGTGGCGGCAGTCCTCCTCCGACGTGGGCGCCTCACACGTTGAGCCGGCGCTCAAGGGTCTGCTCGAGGCTGCCATCGCAGAGAATGACGTCGAGCTGCACGCACTTAACCCTAGAAGCGGAAGACGTGCTTTTGTATTCCGACTAGCGCTCGAGAGGACGCGTACTCAGCTGTATTCGGCCGTACTTGAGCCGTGCATTCCCGCAGGCACCCAACCTGCTCGGCGTGCCGCACCTCATCCGCGTCGGCTCGGACGACACGGCGTCCACCCGGGGCCGTCGCGCCAGCTGCGGGCACCGCCGCGTCGCTTCACACGCTGCCGGCTGTGAACAGGCCGTGCATCCTTGGTGGTCGCGTCGAATGCTTCGTGTTGCTCGCGGCGCGGCCGCCGCAGCCGCCGCGCCGCCCGACGTGCATCTCACCGAGCTCAAGGGGCTGCAGCACTGGTGGTGGGACACTCGCGCACCAAACGACGGCGGTGCGCTCAACGATGCCGAGATGCGCAACTTCTTTGCGCGCGTGCGGGGCGGCGAGCGAGCGACGGGGCGGCCGCCGCTACCGCCGCTCCCGCGAAGCTTCGTGCTCCGCGCGCACAGCCCCGCCTCCTACTCCGGCCGGCGCGGCTGGCGCATCGTGCAGCAGCGCGTGCCGGCTCGCCTCTCCGAATTGCGCGTCGTCAGCGAGGAGAGCAGTGGTGGCCGCTGCGGCGGCGAGGATGGCGGTAGCGGCGGCAGTAGCGGCAGCGGCAGAGTCGACGGCGCTCCGCGTGTGATCGTGACGACACGCAACATGAGGAGGCTTGAGGTGCCAGGCGCGGTTTTGCGCTGCAGAACGGCTGCTACGGCCGCACAGGGCAGTTGCGCCGACGCCGCCGCAGCAGCAGCAGCTGGCGGCGCAGCGACGTGCTCTGGAGGCGGCTTGTGGATCGACGGCGAGGAGGTAGCATGCGCGGCCGACGCAGCCGAGGGGGAGGAGGTGGGGGAGGAGGAGGGGCGCGTGGAGTTGTGCTCGCTCTCGCCCGGCGAGAAGTGGCGCGTGTGCGGCGCGCAGAGCTGGCAAGTGGCCGAGCGATCGCTGGTGTCGGCGGGTCCCGCTCGACAAGCGATGCAGGCGCCGTTTGCGGTGGTCGCCGGATCTCAGAGCGGGGCGGGCGCGGAGGGGGAAAGAGGGCGGGGCGGCGGCGGAGGCGGCGCGAGCGACGACAGGGACGGCAGCGGCGTGACTGCGGCCTCGCTACTCGAGCTGGCAGTCTTCTTTGCCAACCTGCATGTGCAGACGAGTGACGCGTCACCGGCGGTGGTGCTCGACACGGACGTCGAGCACGCCCTCGCGGCTGCGCTCGCGGATGCGCTCGAGGACGCGGACGGGGCTGCGGGCGCGGATGCGGGCGCGGATGCGGGCGCGGATGCGGGCGCAGTTGCGGGCGCGGCGGCGGACGCGGCTGCGGGCAGGGTGGAGAGCGGGGTGGCGGGCGGGGCTCATCTTCCGAATCTGGTTCTGATCGGCGGGCCGCGGCACAACGCGGCGACGAGGAGGCTGGCGGCGTTCTGGCGGCGGGTCGGGCACGCTGCGTCGTGGAGCGAGGGGGGGGCGCTGCGGCTGGGCGCGTGTGAGTACGGCGGAGCTTCGGTCGGCGCCGTCCTACTCGGGCCGACGCCAGGCGGCGGGCTGGCGCTCGTCGTGGATGGCTCGGACTTGCGCGGCTTGCGCGACGCCATCGCGCTTGGAGAGCCCACCATCCCGCCGATGGCGCGCTCCGTCCAGTCGCGCACACGGCCTAGCACGGGCGGCAGGCCCACGCGCGACGCATGCAGCGCGGGGCGGCTTCGCGAATAGACACGCGAGGCACCGCAGCACTCACGGACCGCGCCCCCTCCCACAGGTGCGCTCGCCCTTCACCATTGGTGCCTGACTACGCCGTGACCGGCCCACGCTTCGCCGCAGAGGGACACGGCGGCTTGCTGGCGGCTGGCTGGTTCGGCAATGTTTGGGAGCTCTCGAACGCATCGTCCTATTCGCAGCGGTGCTTTTGAGCGCGCCACCCGCAGCTGCCGCCGCCGCCGCCTCCCTCCGTGCTCCGACGTGATATCATGTTTGTGCCTTGTCTTACCACATATGTCGACAGAGGCACAGTGATCCAATCTTGTGAAATGTCCTCTGATATCAGCCGATATCGTTATGCGTCTCTCTCTGTGCCGCCCGCACGGCGGAAATAGACGAGGGGGCGGGCGACCACAGGGCGGGAGGCCGGTAGGCCGGTGGAGGTTGAGTTGCGAGCGTAGAGCGAGGGTCGGAGCGCTCTCTCTACCAAACAGCAAATCGGATACCCGCTGGGGAGGTCTTCTGGCTCCGATCGGACGGCTCCACCGCCCAGCATCTGAGACCTCTACCCCTACTACCCAACACCAACCATTCTGGTCTCGAGATTCTCTCTTGGTACGGCTTTGAGGAATGAGGAGTGGAACACGTAGACGGAGCTAATGGAGGCAAATGTACACACAAACCCGGAAGGAGCTCTCTCATCTAGTGCGTCGACTGATCTCTCTCTCTCCGCTAGTCCCCAAGATGGCCAAAAACTAAAAAATGCTGGGCTGGGCTGCCGCCCGCCCGCCCGCCCGCGCCCGCCCGCCCGCGCCCGCGCAGCGAAAGCCCGGGTCCCCGAAAAATATGCGGGTGCCGGAGTGAGAGGCCTTCTCCTCACCACATTCCCCGCGCCGTGTTGCCTTCTTGGCCGTCACGACATCTCGGCGGCCTCCTCGACCATCGGAAGGGAGGTGGAGGTCATTGGAACCGCCGTGGTCATTTGCGTCATCGCATAGAGTTCGTTCATGTTCATGTTTACGATCTTGACCGCCCCGACCTGTAGGAGGAAAATGGGTTATTAAGGGGGGGTGTAGAGAGAACTTGGGAAGAGGGACTTTAGACTGCCTTCGTCCCGTTGGAGAGCCACTGTCCAGAGCCTCTGCGCCCGCGCGTTGATGGTGCGGGCGCCACCATTGGCTTCCTGGGAGCATGGATGGATGGCGGGGGCTGCGGGGGTGGCGGGGGTGGCGGGCATGGCGGGCATGGCGGGGATGGTGGGGATGGCGGGGATGGCGGGGACAGGAGTGGGATGAATGCGCACCCCATGCGAAGTTCGGGCGCGAAGGTAGTCGACAGAGTCCAGCCGGTCGGAATCTGAAGTGCGGGATTTTGGGCTGAGACAGAGTGGGATTGGGAGGGGGCGGTCGCTCTCCTTCCGCGCCTGCGATGGGGGTGGCCCCTGCGCGATTTCTTGAATTGGCACCGGCCATCCCCGTGGCAGTCGCACACAAAACGGGAGTATCTCATGCCCCTTCTTGAGCCAGTACAGGACGCTTACCTCGTCACCCGCCTCGCCGCCGGACCGCCCTCTCCACCACCCTCGCCCAGGGATCTACAACGCTGTCTTAAGGTCCGACAGGTTCGGCACCGGGCACCGCCTCGGTGTACAAAATGCGCCTGCGGGCGGACCCTCACAGATCACAGATCACCCCCTCAGGAATTCTTTTTGCTTTTGCCCCCCCCCCCTGGCCAGCTCGGCGCCGGGCATGACGACGAGACTCGTCACGCTTGCGTTCGTCTGCTTAGCTCGGGCGGATGAGTATACCCACCTTTACCAAACGAGCGAGGCCACCCATCTGTGGGTCAACAAGGTGGGGCCTTACCACAACCCGCAGGAGACGTACACGTTCTACTCGCTCCCTTTTTGCAGCAGCTTTCCAGTCGAGAAGCTGGAGCACCGGTACGACTGGCTCGGTGAGGTGCTGGAGGGGAACGACCTCATCGCGAGCGGCTTCGAGCTGCGCTTTCGCGAGCCGGTGCCCGACCACACCAAGGTCTGCTCCATGGAGCTGGACGAGGAGAGCGCGGCTCAGCTCAGCTTTGCGATTCACAATCACTACTGGTACCAGTGGTACCTCGACGACCTTCCCATCTGGGGGATGGTGGGCGAGCTCACCACCTCGGACAGCGACGAGGACGAGTCGCAGGCCGAGGCGCTCCTCTTCACGCACAAGCGCTCTCGCTGCCGCCCGCCGGATTGCGGTTCACCGCCCGCCGCCGACCCGCGGGCTCATTGAGTGTGTAGGCGGTTCTCGATCT
>NW_005198966.1:1097473-1221825 GCF_000372725.1 Emiliania huxleyi CCMP1516
CGACTCGGGGTGCGACGGCGACGGCGTGTGCCGGAAGGTGCGGCAGCGGCGGGTGGCGGGCGAAGAGGGCGGCGGCGGCGGCGGCGGCGGCGGCGGCGGGAAGAAGAAGAAGAGGAAGAGGGTCGATCTGCGTGAGCTCAACGGCTGGCAGTGGGAGGCGAGTGAGAAGTTTGACATCGAGCGCATTCTCGACAGCAAGGTGGAGACGGTCGGCAAGGTGCTTGCGCCCTCACACTCGCACCTGCCCTTGCTTATTGCCACTCCATCGCTCACGTGCCCGACCACCTCTCTTCTCGCCTCACAGGGCAAGAAGCGGGTCGAGATGACGTACTACTTGATCCTCTGGAAGGGGTACCCGCCCGACGTCTCGACGTGGGAGCCAGAGTCACAGATCCATGACGACTTGATCGACGCGTACGAGGCGGAGCTCGATGCGGCGTCTGAGCTGGAGGCGGAGGAGGCGGAGGAGGGCGAGGAGGGCGAGGAGGAGTGACTAGCGCGCGTCCTCCGCCCCCGTGCGCGTGTGTTGAGGTGGTGCGAGAGCCATTTGCGTGCGTGAGCGGTGCGGCCGGGTGTGTGAATGTGAACCGTGGGCCACTTGTGTTGAGGGATGGCAACCCATGTGGGTGCCTATGTGTTTCTTTCGAGCTAACGCACCTTGTTTTGCAGTTTCTATGCCGTGCTATTCACTTCCAAAAATCGACCCCCGGGACCCCGACCGACCTACAAGACGGGCGATGACGGTCACACAGGAGCGACACACAGAACCACAAGACAAGACACTCAGCCAACGGGGCGGCTGCCACACATCCTGAGCGAACTTCCCTAGTCACCAGGGGTCAGTCCCGCGCGACCTCGGGAACTAGCCGGGGCAGTCGGAGAAGTGGCAACTCCGTGCACTGACGGTCGGCCGTCAGAAAACACGCCTGCGTGGATCGCGTCACACCAATCCTCGCTACCCAACGCGGCCAAAGGATATCCACCTCGAGAACCTCGAGAGAGAACCTAGTCACCCGCGGCCGGACTCCATCCGGCACGCGTCGCTGGGCGCTCAGAGCTGCGTCCCCTGCTCGCCACCCCGACGCCCAAGGCGCCCGAGCGAACGACAGGCGGCACGCGAAGACTGATTGCAATCCCGCCGACCGCCAGGCGTAAAAGAAAGAAAGAAACAAAACAGGCAACCCAAGGGAGGGATGGGAGGACGGCACGCCGCCACCACACAGGGATTTTAAGTAAGGAGAGGACCGTGGTGCTCGCCAGGTTTTATTAAATGAACTCGGGGGCACGGGACGCGGCACAAACGGGGCACAAACGCGTGTCGTGCGCCCGCCTGCGCTTCACACACACACACACACTGATTGATTGATTGATGGGAAGGCGAAACACAGTCCGACCAACGAAAGAAAGACCGCTCAAGGGACCATTGGGTTTGTACTATTAACAACGAAGGCGCTCTCAAAAAAAAGAAAAGAAAGAAAACAGACAACCCAAGGGAGGGATGGGAGGACGGCACGCCGCCACCACACAGGGATTTTAAGGAGAGGAGTGTGGTGCGCTAGCCGTCGCCCACCCTAGGGGGTCTGCCTCTTCCTATCTCTTTTCGCAGTCTCTCGCCGATTCTCGCTGCAACCTTCATGCCACCTCGCGGCCGTCCCACTCTCGTCGTTCTCTCCCTTGTCACTTCCTCCTCTGTCGCGTTATTCTCTTCTGCCTCGTCCTGCGCCGCCGCCGCCTGCCGTTCCCTTGTTCTCTCGGCTTCTTTCGCCTTTCGGCGCAGCTCCGCCCTCCTTGCTGCATATCCTGGCCCCTCGAGTCTATCGAGCTCCCCTCGCGCAAGGACCACGTTTCTGACTCCCACTCCGATCATTTGCCTACAGGTCATGTTGTTGCTCAGGTCCACTCTCTCTTCGAACACTCGTGCCTCTACGGATGATGCCGGCGCTGGGGTCCCCTTCGGATGCATCGTGACATCTGACAACTGAATTTCCACTGGTTCGTTCTCCTCGGAGTCATCTTCTCCGTCCTCCTTCCGTTCGGCTCTTCGCTCGGTACGTTCGGTGTGGCTCACCCTCCATGCCGTGAACAGGCGCTTTATCCACCCTATATTCTTCTCTCGTTCCTCTGCCCGTGCCTTGGTCTTGTCGTTGTTTCGCACCCATGTCTGTATGGCAATCGAGGCTGCCTTCCCCACTACCTGTAGTTCACTCGTCACCTCTTCCGCGAGCTCCCTCCTCTTTCTTTCGGGTATGGAGTCCGTGAGTGCGGGTAGCGTGCAGGCAATCACGGGCGCTATTTTGTCGTACTCCTCTTCGGCGAGCGCTCCAAATCTAGACCCTTTCGCCTTTAAGGAGGCTGCCCTCGCTCGTCTCAGGAATGTGGCGGTGTCTTTTGAGTCCGGCGCCTCCCGTTCAACTCTTGCTGTCGCCCTCGCTGTGTGTTTGTCGAGCTTCCGCATGAAGTGGCGCGCCTCTTCCTTATGACCGCAGCGAATATGTTCACACCTTGAGCGGAGGCCAATTGATTCGCGAGACTCCGGCAAAAGGGGGGTTGGCAACGGGCTTTTGCGGACCCAAGCCTTCAGCTGGTGCCAAAACGTACCAAAACGTCCGTCCCGTCGACCAAATACGCGGTCGGTAGAAATGGCTTGCTTGCAAGAATGGGATGCCGACAGGCGTCAGGCGGCGCATGCCGAGAAGTCGCTTGCCGTGCGGGAGCTCGTGCGCCTCTCCCTGCGCGTGCAGTCCACGGGCGTCGTCGCGGAGCTTCATCTCGACACGGCACTGGTTGCTCCGAGCGGCAGCGGAGCTGATCACGAGCGACGAATTCGCCGGGGATGCCAGGCAACAGATGGGCGCGCAGATAATTGGCGTGGCGTCCTAAACAACGCGACCGACGAGCATGCTCAACTGCTGCGCGACGCTCTCTGCGACCCCGACTTTTGTATGCGCTTTGCCATTCGCCGCCGCATTGGCTCAGGGGGCACAGTCCGCTTGCAGTGGCTCTTCCGCACGAATAGCGTTGTTGGCCGCTGCGGAATCGGATCGATCCCATGGAGGAGGAGGGCGCGGTCGGCCAGCGCAGCAGGCGGAGTCCCTCCCCGCGCCGGAGCCCCCCTGCAGTCGAGGGAGTCCTCGTTGGCGATGAAGGTGGCGACATCGAATCGCGGCCGACACACGTCACGGGAGGAATGGGCGATGAGCGGGAACGATGCGCGCTACGACGCCGACTCCGCCGTGCTCGTGGCCGCAGAAAGCCGCGCTCCAGGAGCACGCCAAGATGCAATGGCTCGCTTGCTTCGATTCAGCTCTCTCGGCAGCAGAAGTGGGGCTGGAGCGGGTGGGGGTGGATGCCGATTGAGGAGCAGGTGCGCAGCTGCGCCCTGTGGCAGCTGCGCCCTGTGGCAGCTAGTCGAGGGACTTGGTAGTTGTGACCCCCCTGAGTGAGGACAGGAGAGAGAGAGCGTTTTGTGGTGTTTGTTGGTGTACGCAATAACGGGACAGGGTGGTTGTTCTCTCTATCTCCTCTTCTAGCTCTTAGCATGAGCTGCGCCCGGTGTCCGACCCCCTTTTGCGCGGCAACACCTTAAACTTTTAGGCCCTCCATCCAAATTCGGGTCGGAGCGTAGCGGAGTGGGCCCCGAGTTTGAAAAAGGGCGACGGACGCTTGCGTCCTAGCCTCCAACAACGCCTCCCCGGCGCAGAGGGGCCCCCGGAGGGATGCTCAACCGCTCCACGCCACGCCGCTCGCGGCGGTCCTCTTCCCAGCTCCGCTGAGGGCCCCGGCGTTATTTCCAGCGCTTTTAGTGCACCCGGCAACCTCAGCAAAGCAAATTTTTTGCGCGTACTTTGTGCTGTCGGTCGGCGGGCGCGAGGGGTCTGCGCCTACACGCGCGCCTACCCGCTCTCTTCCGGCCGCAGCGCAGCGCAGCACCCGCCGCCCGGCGACACTGGACATCGATGCCAGGTGCGTCGTCGTGGCTCGCGGCCCTCGGCTTCCTGGTCTCAAGAGCAGCATGTGTGCCGACGTGCCCGGTGGCTCTCCCATTTGACTGGGTGCGGCCCGCCTATGCCTTTCCATGGCGCGGGAGCGACGCTGTTTGGTCGTTCACGCGCGTCTTCCCCGAGCGCAAGCTGGTACTATGCACTGTGCCGGGAGCAGGCTCAACACCGACCCGCAACTTTGTCAACGCGCTCGCCTCTGTGCTCTCACACGGCCGCTACAACGCATCAGTCCTTCCCTACAGCAAGGCCCACCCTGAGATGCAGCAGGCGCCATGGCTCCACCCGCTCGAGATGATGCCGCGCGAGGAGGTCGAGCGCATCGCCTGCGACAGCACCTGGACGCGCATTGCACTGGTTCGCAACCCGTTTGCCCGCTTGCTCTCAAAGTTTGCGGACAAGATCGTGCGGCACGGGTACGAGACCAAGCCCAGCGCCGACTCAAGCCGCAACGACATGCTCTTCCGACCGCCCGCGCGGATCGAGGACGGCCTCAACTTTAGCGCCTTCACGCAGCGGCTCGCGGCGGTCAACCAATGGGAGAGCAACGCCCACCGCCGCCGGCCGAGGCGGGCGCGGCCAGACGGCAAGACGAGTGGCCGCGAGGGGTCGGGCGACAAGGACGTGCGGCCCGATGGAGAGGCGCATTACGTCGACGAGCACTTTCGCGGCGGCTCCAACTTTTGCGGCATGCGCCACGTCCCGTACCGCCTCATCCGGTACGAGTCCCTCGGGGACGGGCTGCGGCAGCTCGCCGCGCAGCTCGGCGTCGGCAGCGACCCCACGATAGCGCAGCAGCTGGATGACATACTCCCGCACAATCGCTGCCTCGAGGCGGCCAAGCTGCGGAAGTACTACACCGCCTCCGACGTCGTCCGCGTGCGGCGCTACTTTCACGAGGACTTTGTGCGGTTCGGCTACTCTCCGCAGCTGCCGCCGGCGTGCAACGACAGTGCGGTTGGGAGCGAGGCGTCGCTCTCCCTCACCCTGCCCACGCGCTGCTCGAGCCCGAGGGCCGTAGCCAACCCGCCGCCCGGCTGCAAGCCCAAAAGGAAGGGGAACGGGACCGCCGCGCGCCGCGCCGGCCCGCTCCGCCAGTACTCTGTCCGAGAGAAGAAGGCGATGCGGAGGTGAAAAAAATGTTCATTTTCAAAAGCAAAACACGACGCTCTGCGGTTGGTGCACCCCTCACACTAACACATTCCCCTCATCGCCCCCTAACACCGCTTTTTCGGTGGGCCTTTGCGGCAATGAATAAAAAATTCATATAAGCCTTTGGCTGAGTAACTTGACAACTTACTTGAGTACTTTCGCATTGGACCTGCAAGCTAGTATCTCCGCATTTTCTCCCCCCTGTCATCCGCCTGGTCCCTCCGTAATCAGCCCCACGCGCCTCTCTTTGCACGCCATCCCAAGCTCATCCAACCCCCGGCTCGAGAGGCGCGCGTTGCCATAGATGCTCAGCTCCTTGAGCTTTGGCAGCGCACCGTTCAGTATCTCGGCGGCGAGGAGGTTGGCGCTGTCGTCTCCAATATCGTTGAGGTTGAGGACCAGCAGCTCGAGCTCTTTGAGCACCCCGGAGCGAATCACCGAGATGAGCTGCTCGCACTCGGCGTCTGCCCACCCAAGCTCGCGCAGCCACAGTTCCGTCACGCAGCCCAATCGGCTCTCATACGCGTGCAGGTAGAGGGCCTGCACCTGAGCGAGGTCAGCCTTTTTCGAGGTGAACGACTTGGTCTCGAGCTGCCTGTCGAACTCGGCGGGCGTGAGTGGCGGGGCGCGGCCAGCCTTGCACTCCTTCTTCAGCTCGTCGAGGTTGGAGGCCTTGTCATACTGGCCGAGGTCGAGCACCTTGCCCGACGATTTGATGAGGCCGGCGACCGAGGCCTCCTCGAAGCACCACCCACGCCCCGCATAGTCCGCGGTGTTTGCGACCATGCCGTCCGGGAAGTCGAAGCCGTTCGGATAGCCTTCGGGCAGCTTGGTGAGCTTGATCACCGTCGTCTCCTGGTGCGAGTACCAGTCGCCCATGCTGTGGAGCGCCCTTGTGAAGAGAGCTTGCTCCTGTGTCGTCCGCGCCTCACCACACTTGCCCTTCTGATGGGCCGAGCAGAAGTCAATCATCACCGCGTACGTCTGCAGCTCGTCCGGTGCATCGGCGCTGTCATGTCGATCGTCGACTATCATGCGCAGCGCGATGGCAAGGAGGCATAGGTTGTCACCGTGGGGGTCGGGATGCCACGGAGTGAGCCACGCGTGACTGACGACGATAATCCGAAGGGAGTTGCTGCTGCCAATCCTGAGCCGGCGCAACGTCTCCAACGAGACAAACGCCGAGTCCGGTAGGTCCTGCCTGCGCCCAAGGCGCCCGCCGTCCTGTGCGAGCGCGATCAGATAGCGCGCATCCACCAGCCGTATCGGTGCGGCACCCATCTCAGCGTCCACGAGCAGCTGCGGCTCGAGCTCCGCCCCGCCAAGATGAACCCACACGAGCTCCGAACCGTCCGCAAGGTTTGGCAGCACGCCAGCAGGCGTGCCGTGCGCAGGCGTGTGTTGCGCCTCGCCCTCCGCCTGGGCTGGTCTCGTCATGAGGGCCCGTAGGTTCATCAGTGCGACGACCCATGCGAAGAAGATATCGCCGGCGGGACCTCCTATTTGGCGCACCGCCTCTGGCGTCATGTCTGGCGAAGCAAGGATAGCGTCGACGCGCTTCGCCTCCCGCTCACTCACGTCCTGCCAGCCAATCGTGTGCAGCGACCGTATGAAGCCCGTGTCCGAAAGCATCTTCAGGATGCTCCCCCATTTGTCGGGCTGCGGCACAACCTTGAGCGTGGCGATGCACGTGAACACGTCTTGCATCATCTTCGGCGGCGTCTTCATAGCCTTCACCTCCATGATGTCCATCTTTCTCACCTTATTGAGGCCGGCGAGCGCCTCGCTCAACGCTGCCTGAGCTTGCGCCATATCGTCTGGATTTGGAGTGGGCGTGGGCGCGCTTGCCTCAGCCTCCGTCTCACCGCCCGTCTCGCCCTGCGTCGTCGTGTAGACCTTGAACTTGATCCATACACCGACCAACGCAATCACCCACGTGAGCATGATTGGTGCGGCCGTCGAGAACTTGCTCACCGCCTGCGGGGTCATATCTGGCGTGGCGAGAATGTCTTGCACGCGCTTGATGTCTGCCTCATCCAGACACTCAGGGGCAATGCATTGCAGCTGATCAAGGAAGTAAGCGGTGTTGCTCATCGACTGTTTGATGGATTTCCAGATATGAGGCCCGGGCTGTGGCCTGTCACCCTTGAGTATGGAGACACAGGTGAGGATGTCGAGCAGAGGCTTCGGCAGTGCCTGCATACTCTTAAGTTCCATCAACTGCCCCTTACTAATACCATCCAGGTTTATGGCTGCCTCTTTGAAATCTGCAAACGCATGCTCCAAGTCGACCCTCGCAGCCGCGGCTGCAATGAAGGCATCACGCGAGACGGTTTCAGGTTCAGGCACTGGCGCCTCGGCCTCAGCTTCAGCTGCCGGCGGATCTGGCTCAGCCTCGGCGGGTGCATCAGCCGCAGGCTCCGCCTCCGGCGCGGGTGTGGGCGGCTCCTCCGGTGCCGGCGCCGGTGCAGCTGGCTCAGCCCGCGCCTCGTCCTTTTCGGCGGTTGCTGGCGCAGGGGCAGGCTTCTTCACGGGGGCGTCGTCTGCCTTGGCCCCACCATCAGTCGAGGCACCGCACCCCATGTGCTGCTGCTGCTGCTGCTGCTGCTGCTGCTGCTGCTGCTGCTGCTGCTGCTGCTGCTGCTGGTCTCTCTTCGACTTTTGCGAGGCCGCCAACACGCGGAATTTGTAACCGCGAAGCCACAAATTCACCATGTGTCGTCGGAGCTGCTGGCCGGACGCCATATGCCGTCGGAAGCACGGCAGGACGTCACAGACGGCTTGAGGAGAAAGGGCGACTGAGTGGGAACAGACCCCCTACCCGGGTAGGAGCCGAACCCTCGATCGCAAAAGGCTGCCATGATGGCGATACTCAGCGTCGCGCTGCCCACGACGCGGCCACCATTTACGCTGGTACCCACCATGCGGACACCAGCATCACCGCTGGCGACGCTTCCGTCAGGTTCCACGCCAGCGTCACCGCTGGCGACGACACCGGCGGCTTCCACCTCCGCCCTCCTTCTCTCCGCCGCACTCGTCGCCGCGGCCTCACGCTCTGCCACATGGCCGCCTGCCGCAGTTCGACTCGGACTGGCAACGCTCACGCTCGCTGACATCCGGCCTACAGCATCGCGTCAGCTGTCCGACGCGGAGGCGGCTCTGGCGGCCAGCCGAGAGATGGCGGTCGAGAGATGGGCGCGGCTTGTGCGTGGCAAGGTGCTCGGCGAGCTACTCGGCCTGGCAATCGCCGTGCGTGCGCCCTGCTCCGGCGCGAGCCTCGTTCTCCTCTCTCACCTGGGCTTCTGGGGCCTGGGCGCGGCAAACGCGCGCGTTGACGCCGCCGCCGGGCCTGCGCCGCTGCCACCGCCTCTCGCAAAGGTGATCGCCACCGCGGACGCCGTCGTGCTGAGCTTCGCAGCGCTCGGTGTGCTCGGGCCCACCTCCAGACTCCGCGCGGCAGGATCGGTTCTCTTCGCAGTGGCAGCGGCGGCCGTCTCGGCGGAGGCTGTGAAGAAGGCGGCGGTGGCTCGGCGAGGCGCAAGCACCCTGCGCACGGGTGCGGTGGCCACCGCTCAAGACGGAGCACGCCGCACGGCTGCTCCGCAGATGACTGCCACCACAAGCACGACGGTGCAGACGGAAGCCGACGCGGCGGCGACGAAGATCTGGGCGGAGCAGTGGTGGCCTCTCGGCTTCACGGCACACACGAGCAGAGCTGCGCCGGTCGCGGTGACGCTCCTCGGGGCGCCTCTTGTGGTGTGGTGGGACGACAGCGCCGGCGCATGGCGGTGCACGCTCGACCGCTGCTCGCACCGCCTCGCCCCTCTCAGCGAGGGCCGCGTCACTAGCGACGGCTGCATCGAGTGCCCCTATCACGGCTGGGCCTTTGACGGGCAAGGGCAGTGCGTGCGTGTGCCGCAGCAGGAGGAGGGGTCCGCGCCGTGCCGGTCGAGGCGTGCGGCGGTGCTGGCGCTGCCCATCATGGAGGCGCAGGGTATCATCTGGGTGTGGGGCGGAGGGCTCTTCGAGAGCGCGGCGGTGACCCCGCCGGAGGAGAGCGGCCCTGCGCTGGTCGATGTGCTCGAGCGGCCCGGGGTCGAGCACTCAGACTATAGCCGCGACCTGCACATGGACTGGTCGACGCTGTGCGAGAACGTGATGGACCCGGCGCACCTGCCGTTCACGCACCACAAGACCATCTCCCGTCGCTCCAAGGCCGCGCCGATCTCCTTTGGCGCTCTCGAGAACTTCTCACACACCGGCTTCACCGCGGTGCGCCAGACGGCGGGAGGACCGGGACGGCTCACGTTTCGCGCGCCGCTCCTCGTCCTCGCCGAGACGCACCGCGGCCCAGATTCGTACTCGGACTGGAACGTCGTCTACGCCGTCCCTACCGAGCCCGACCGCTGCCGCCTCCTCGTGCGCGTGGTCTTCGAAGTGAGCAAGCTCCCGATCCCGCTGAAGTGGGTCCTCTCCTTCGCCTTCACCAAGCAGCCGACCTGGTGGACGCACCTCGGCACCCATCAAATCCTCGAGGACGACAACCCCTTCCTCCACGCGCAGGGCCACGCCTACCGCGCCGGCCATGCCACGAAGCTCGCGCCCGACTGGAAGCGGCGCCTCTACATGCCAACCGCCTCCGACGGCATGGTCGTCGCCTTTCGCCGTTGGCTGGACGCGTACAGCGATGGCGAGGGCGCTCTCTGGTCGCGCGTCGCGCCGACGACAGAGACGCCGCTGCGGCGGGCCAGCAAGGAGGAGGTGCTCGAGAGGTATCTCAGCCACGTGGCGCACTGCAGTGCATGCTCCGGCGCGCTGCGCAACATACGCACGACCATGCGCCTCGCCGAGGGAGGCGTGGTGCTAGGCCTGCTGCTCGCTGCACTTTTGCGAGCGCGCCCCGCCGCCCTGGCCCTCGCGGCGCTGAGCTTCGGCGTGGCGCGATTGTGCGCGGTTCTCGACGCCAGGATGCGGGTGGGACGGTACCCGCCGCCGCGCAACGTGTCGTGAACTCTCGTGTGCACATGATAAAAAAGCGAAGCCGGAGACGCAGACGGCAAACACAAGCGGCCGCGAGCACTGCTTCACGCGTCACCACAAGTGTGTAGCATATGGATTCTCCTCCCGTGCCTCCACGAGAGTTCAAGTATCAAGACACAAGACTCAAGTGGTCAAAAGAGCGAGCAGACCGCAACCGAGAACAAAACGTACTCCACCCCCCACCATCTCCCAAGACAGTCGTAAGCGAGAGAGGCGCCCAGTACGGGAGCGCCTCACGCGCGCGCCTTGCCCTTCCCCTTGCCCTTGCCGCCGCCGGCCGGTCCGTGGACGAGCATGCGGACGGCCTCGCACGGGAAGACGCCGTCGGTGAGGCGGATCGGGTTGCGCGCCGCGCGCATCGCCGCATGGAGCTTGACGATGTTCTCCTCGAGCGAGTCGCGGAACGCGTAGCGCTTGACGAGCACGTCCTTGGTCTGGCCGAGGCGGTGGATGCGGCCGGCGGCCTGCACCTCCATCGCGGGGTCGAGGCAAGGCTCCATCAGGTAGACGCGCGTCGCGGCGGTGAGCGTGATTCCGACCGACCCCGTCTTCATCGTGATAACAAAGACCTTGGCCGCCGCCTGCCGGCCGCCCTGCGAGGACTGGAAGTCGCGGATCGCCGCGTGGCGCTTCGGAATGGTCGTCGAGCCCGTGAACTCGAGCACCGCGAAACCGGCCTTCTTGAGCATCGCGCAGATGGAGACGTGCGCGGCGAGGACGTGCGTGAAGACGACTGCGTGCAGCGACGGCTCCGTCTTCCGCAGCGCGAGCAGGTCCGCGCGCAGAGCGCCGAGCTTGGTGCACTTGGCCGGGTCGCTGTGGTACTCGCGGTGCGAGCGCTCGGTCCAAAAGTTGGGCTGGGTAACGCCGCGGGAAGTGGGTGGGTGATCGATGTATGTGCACAGCGCCAGGAGGTCGGCTTGCGAGTAGGGTAGCTTGTCGTCCCACTGGCAGCGCGAGGGCCACGTCCCGCCAGCAGACGCGCTGGCCTATTCATGCCGGAGCGTGTGAAGAGACGCTGTTCGCACCTCGCTATGGCACCGACCGCTCGAGCAGCAACCTTGCCGTAGGCATTGGCGCACGTCGCGCGCAGCCTGCTGAGCTTCATGTCGATCGACACCGCCTGCGAGGCCTCCAGCCGAAACTGCTTCACGACAGCCGCCTTGGCCTTGTCGTAGACGCGTCGCTCGGTTGCGTTCATGGTCAGCCAGACAGTCGACACATCGCTCTCGGGCAGCGCGAGCGCAAGCTCGCCGCCGATGCGCATCGACTTTGTGTGACGGATCATGAGCTGCTTGAGCTTGGCGACGAGGGCGGGGCCGACGCCGTTTTCGCAGAGGCGCAAGCCTGCCTCGTACTGGCCGAGCAGCGCCGCTCCCGTCCGGAGCTCTTGGACCGAGGTGGTAAGCGGGGTGCCTGTGAGCAGCCACACGTGCCGCGCGCCGATGCGAAAGAGCTGCCCCGCCGCGGCGTGGCTGAAGCCGCGGCTGAGCGTGTGCGCCTCGTCGATGATCATCCGATGGATGGGCCGGCGAGAAGCGGGCGACCCGTTGAGCGCACCTTGCCCGCTGGTCGCGGCGCACAGCAGCACATCTGCGCCGGCGATGGCATCCACCCGCGCCTTGCCCGAGCCGTGGACGTTGGCGACCTTGAGCTGCGGCGCGAACTGCTTGAGCTCGTCCATCCACTGGCCGAGGAGCGAGACGGGCGCGAGGATGAGCGTCACGCCCCACGTGCCCGGCGCCAGCTTCTTGACCGCCGGTCCCTCGTCGTCCGACTCGTCCATCGGCTTGCGGCACTCGGCAGCCGTCGGCTTGTCGCCGCCGGCGAGTGGGTTTGCGAGGATCAGCGAGATTGACACCATCGTCTTGCCCATCCCCACCTCCGACGTGAGCCAGCCGCCGCGCACACGAAAGTTGTCGGTGCGGCCGGCGATGGTTTCTGCCATAGATGGCTTGCGCACGCCCTCGAGGTTCGGGTCGCTCGACCGCTCGACGCCGAGCATGAAGGCGAGGCACTGCTTCTGGTAAGGCTTTAGCCGCACGGAGGAGAGCAGCCCTGCTGGCTCGGCCGCCTCGACCGGCCAGACCTGCTGCACCTCCTGCATGACGCGCTCGCACGACCAGCCCGCCACCGGCGCTCGCGCGGCGGCGGAGGAGGAAGCGGCAGCGGAGGAGGAAGCGGCGGCGGAGGAGGAAGCGGCGCCGGGTGCCGGCGGGGCACTCGCCGCCGCCACGGCGGCGGCTGCGCGCTGCGCACGGCGCGCTCGCCACGCCGGGTCCGAGTGAACCGCCTTGCAGTGCACCGCCCACGAGCCGCACGTGCTGGCCGGGGCATCACAGACGAAGCAGTAGCAGTTGCTGCAGTGCATCGCCTCGGTGCCGCTCCCCAAGACGAAGGGCTTGGTTGCGCAGTTCTCGCGAGAGTGCGGGAAATCGCTCAGCGCGAAGGCGCCCGTGGTGCCAACGATGGAGAGATCCTCGTCCTCGGCGGTGCCCGCTGCCGCCTCTGCTGCGGGCGGCGCCGGCGCGGGCTGGACAACCTCGCACTCGTCGGAGTCACTGTCCAGATGTGACGTGCCCGCGTCGCTCGGCTGCGGCTGGGAGGTGCCTGCATCGCGTGCCGGCCCGTCGAGCAGCTCGCAATCACTCGAGTCGCTGTCGGGCGGCGCCGACGCCTTGCGCTTGCGCGGTGATGAGGGCGGGGTGATGAGGTTGATGCAGTCCATGTCGCTCTTGGGATCGAGGACTAACGACTAACGTCGGGGCGCGGCCAGGGCGAAAAAGAAATCGCGCGCGCCCGAGCTCAAAAAGTAGCAGGAAGGGCTTAGAAGGCTCTAAAAGGGGCTCCCAGGCACTAAATTTGTCCGCCCGGCCGATGCAAATGTCGTTTTGGGTGTCCGTCCACTGAAAACGGACTCCGGCAAGCACTTTTTTGGCGCCGTGGCCGTGAGTATGTGTGTGTGTGTGTGCTCGGCGCGCGCAGCGCGCGGAAAATCGTAAATCTGTGCCATTTTAAGCGTTTTCCACGGCCTCTCGGTCTCGCTTGCTGCGCGTGCGTGGAGCATGCGTGTGTGCGGGTGGGGGGGGTATGGTCGCGGTGCCAGGGCCCTGACCCTACCATACCCTACCCCCTAAAAACCTCGAATCCTAGGACCGACCGACCGACCCGCAGGCTGCAGGAAGAAATCAGCATATGTGTCTCTAGATTTCTTGTGCCACCACTTGAGACTAGAGTGAGGCCCTTGACGGGCCCCGCCCCCAATGGGGCGGGGTTGAATGGGCTAGCACTGGCGTGGCGTTGACATGAGCACAAAGTTGCTAATGTGCGTAGACAAACACAGAGTAGGGTTGAAATCGTCCACGTAAGGCTTAGGGAGTGCTTGGGGTGGCCTCAGGCATCCCCAAGGGAGTCGCAGCGGTGCCCCATAAGCAGCTTAGCGATTGTCGAACCTCGAAGCGCGTTCGTTTGAAGAAAAAGGCACACGGTACTATCGGGCCACCGGAGAGTCACCGGTAAACTTCGACACTTTGAGGGGTGAGAGCGTGCATTATTGTGGCATATCATGTCACATAAGGTCGAGCTTGACCGCAGAAGCATCAAGAAGCGGATACTCCAGCTCGACTGTGCCGGCAAACTGCCTCCTCACGCCGGCCGGCTGCCAGCAGCCGTCGCGGCCCGTGGCGTGCTCCAGAGAGGGAGAGAGGTCGAGTCCGCATGGCTCAGGCCGGCCAGAAGGTGTGTGGCGACGGCACCGTGGCAGGAGTGCGGAGAAGAGCTCGCCGAACGCGAGCAGCGGAAGGCCGAAGTGTGCCAGCGCGAGAGCCTCGCGAACGGGTGCAGAAGGAGCTCGCCGTGACACGATGCCGGGCGGTGGTGGTGCTCTGGCGGCTGTGCACAGTGGGAAAGGTCAGGCTGCAACAGCGTAGCACGATGGTAGTGCCCCGCTGCAGCCTGGCCTGACATGCACAGGGCGAACAGAGACCTTGCTATCGCCTGGCGCTCGTCTGGGCAAACTTTGACCGCCGCCCGGCTCGCCACGAGCACGCAGCGACAAAATGATGACCGTGTCGAAGTTGAGGCTGGTCGAGAGGAAGAGGCTGCCGTGCGAGCCGGCATGTGGCTGGCTCGGCGTGGACAGCCGGCGGCGACTTTTTGCCGAAGAGCGTGCCTGCCGAAGAGCGAGTCTGACTCAAAGTGCACGGAGTGGGCGCCGCCGACCGTCGGGAAGAGTCCGATGGGTGCCAGGAGGATCCATAGAGCGATGAAGGCGCAAATTGCGCCGCCGAAAGCGGCGGTAGAGGCCAGGACGTGCGCGTGGGCCGGTCGGGCCACGACCCGGGGCCAGCGATCGAGGGCCGCGGGGCTCGCCCCGCCGGCCGAGCGGTGCGAACGGCCGGTCGCCCGCTTCGGGTTGGACCCGCCGGGCGGTCCGGCGGCGGATTGCATGGCCGGGCGGGCCTCCGGGAGGCAGGCGGGGCCGCGACAGCGGCAGGGCAGAAAATCCCATTCGGAGAGCGTGTGGTCCGACCCCTCTGCTACTTTCAATGATAGGGAAATCGCTAGAGAGCATGGCCGACGATCAGGCTGAGGCCTTCACCGACGCGCTGTGCGAGAGCGCCTCGATCGACACGAGTGCCGCCGCTGCCGATGCCGAGGAGGGCAACGCCGCGATCGCCGCCTTTGCCATGGCGTCCGAGGCCGCCGTGAAGGCGGCCAGTGGCCGCGGCCGAGGGCAGAAGTGGATTTGCCGCAGGTGCGGGGCGGAGAAGACCTACTGCGCTGCCAAGTGCTTATCGTGCGAGCGTCTGCAGCTCCTCCGGCCGGAACCGTCGGCCAGCTCGTATGAGACGCGGCGGTCGCTCGAGACGGCGCCGGATGCCGCGAATCGCGTGCGCACGCGCGGCGGCAAGGACGACCGCGTCGGGCGCCGGTTCGTCGCGTCGGGCCCTTCGCGGCGCTGGGAGAAGCGGTGGACGGACCACGGGCACCTGCGCGTATGCAAGTGGCAGCGAGTTGAGGAGAATTAGTTTAGTACTCGTGTGGAGGCGCGCGCACACGCGCATAATAAAAAGGGCGCGCTCGGGCCCACAGGCGCTGCGGTGCCCCGATTCTTAGTCTAGTTACTGTCAAGGTCCCGACCCAGGGAGGTCACAAATGGCGCACAGTGTGGCCACGAGCGACCCACACACGCACACGAGATGACGGGACGCACGGTTCTCACGGTAGGGGTAGCTCTCTCCCTCATAGACAGAGTGTCTCTCTACGCCGTCAGATCTCCTGACTCGCCCTGCGCAGCGACGCACACCGCGGCCGCGGCGCGCGGGGCCGCGCCGCGTGCATTCCCGACTGTCAGCGGTTCGCCGCCGACTCGATCGCGGCGCGCGTCTGGTGCGGCAGGTAGGTGCGCCCCTCGAGCGCAGACCACTCGCATCTGTGCAGCATCTCCTGCAGCTGCTCCGAGCCGACGCTGGCGAGGTTCTTCTCGTTTGTGTCGTATACGGAGCCGGTAGGGATCCCCTTCTGCGCCGCGCGGACCTGAAGGGCGGTTGGGGGAGGGGCAGGGGGGAGGGTGGCGAGGTGGCGCCAGTGCTGCGCCCACCCTCCCAAGGGTGGCTAGAGGTGCTGGGTGAAGGAGGGGGGGGGGGGTCGCCTGCGGCGTGCGCAGCAAGTTGATCATCGGGACGGGCGATCGGCGCGCAAAGTTGGCTGCGGCGCCCTCGCCGCCCATCCTCTCCTTTCCGTCCCGGAAGGCGAAGCCCGGGTGGAAGAAGACGAGCTGCAGCTTCTCCTCGAGCTTGAGCGAGGTGAGCGCCTAGTCAGCACCCGTTCGCCACTCACACACACTCATTCATCAGAGTTGGCCCGAGAGCTGCAGCCGCGAGCAATTAGCTGCACATGGTGACCAGTCGCTAGTGGTGCTAGTGGGGCGGCGCCTCGTTCAGCGAGTCTGCAAAGGCGTCGAAGCCTTCCGCCGATCCGGAGGTGAACTCTGGCGCGAGCAGGAGGACGGTGGCGACCTAGTGAAAGCATCGAGGGCAAATCCGACCGCTGATCCAACTCGTGACGGCGAGCCCGAGGGCGGCGGAGGGCGGCGGCCACCTCGCGCTCGTCGACGCGGTCGAGCTCGCCGACCTGCCCCAAAGAAGAAGAACAAGGTGGGCAGGACACGACAACGGGGGGTGTTGAGGAGGGGCGGTGGGGCGAGAGCGACAAGGGGAGTGCGAGCTCGCCGCCGCCTGCTCCCAGAAGGCCTGGTAGAGCTGCTCGACGCTGGAGGCTCGCGTGATGGGGTAGGTGACGCCTCCCTGCGGCAGCCCCGCCTTGTCGACCGAGTGCGAGAAGGGGCAGACCTGCCGCACGCACACACACGAAACTGCGTCACAGACCTGGCGTGAGGCGAGAGGAGAGAGGCGCCTAGGCAGCGCGGCTGCGTGAGAGGAGGGGAAGCGCCGCCTTCATGTCGACGATGACCGCCTTGACCCACGCGTGAGTCGTGGCGAGCACCTGCGGGAAGGTTCCGAGAAGGTTCCGAGTCAAGAGCAGGCCTCGCTCGTCGAGTCGTGGCGAGCACGCCTGCTCGTCTGAGGCGGGAGGCGGAGGAGGAGGCGCGTCCGAGGCGAGGCGCGCCTCGAGCTCCGCGAACGGGTCGACCCCGCCAAAGTACTCGTCCTCCTCGGACGAGAGGCTCGAGAAGCCGCTCTGCGCGTGCCGCCGCAGCAGCATCGTCGGGTGCGGCGGCGGAGAGTCGGAGGCGGTGGGGTGGCGAGCGAGGCAGAGGACGTCGTCGCCGAGGTAGTCCGACAGCTGCGAGCACGAGCCAACATGCTGGAAGACGCGCTCAAACAGGGAGCCGTCCGCCGCGGCCGACCAGGCTGGGAATGCGAGCGCCGTGAGCGGTGCGGCGTCGTCGGTCGTGCCGATGGAGTGGGTAACGTACCAGAAATCGCGCATCGCCTCGGCAAGCCCGGTGGCGCCGCTCACGACCACGGCCGCATCGCTCTGTCCGTTGGCGACACACCACCGCGCGACCTCGGTCGCGGGATCGCTGGAACTGCAGCGCGGCGCGGCCCGCAGCGGCCGCTGTCGCGCCAGAAAGACGCGAGGCGCCGGTGAGAGCGCGGGAGAGACTGCGATGGCCGGATCAGTGAGGAGCAAAACGAGGGCTGCGGCTGCTCGCATCGATCAGCAGCGGATCGCGCGAGCGGTGGCACAGACAGACAGACAGACAGACAGACAGACAGACCGACAACCGCAGATTGCGCGAGCAAGTGGCAGCGGCCAGGCCAAAAGAATTTTGCGAGCGGGACTCGATAGCTTTTTTCACTTTGAGGCAGACGACCAAGGGTTAGGGTGGGCGACGGCTAGCACCACACTCCTCTCCTTAAAATCCCTGTGTGGTGGCGGCGTGCCGACTGCCGTCCTCCCATCCCTCCCTTGCGCCTTGGGTTGGCCTGTTTGCTTGCTTTCTGTCTTTTTTCACTATTGCGTATTGGCCAACTCTGGCTCTGACCCCTATCTCTCATTTCCCAATTTTTTGCATGTGGCGTATTCGGCAAAAGCACGAGCCGTCCCGATGCCCTGGGCGCTTCTTGAGATCCTGGGCAGTCGACGACCTTGAGCGCGCCCTCTCTCGCCATGCGGTTGTACGCCTGCGTCGCACCAAAATGGCCAGGGCAAGCCTCCTCAGGCACGCTGCCGCGCACACAATCGAGAGTTGTGGCCTCGTCATAAAAGACGGGCGCGCCCTGGGAGCTGAGACGCCGAAAATTGCGCAAGTCCTCCAGCCGCGGCTCCAGGTGTTTGGCCTGTCGGAAGGGCGTGCAGGGTGTCGGTGCTTGCTGCTGAAAGTGCACGAACACAAATGATCGTGCAGGCTCAAGGAGGGGACTAGGCGGGGGTGCTGCTGGGACCAAAGGATGGATGGGACGCACTCCATCGATGAACATGGCGTCGCAGCGCTTCCTCGGGTGCTGACGCTCCCAGTCCGGCACAGTCTCGTTCGACAGCCCCACCACGAGCTTGAAGCGTTGGACGTACGTGTGTTCCATGAGCTTACCCTGCGGCAATGACCAAGGGTTGTCGTACATATCGAATGAGAAGACCTGAGCGCTTCGGACTGTCTCCAGGAAGAGCATCGAGCTGTGACCGGCCATGAAGCCGAGCTCACAGATCGTATTGATCTTCGAGCGCGTCGCGTAACGGCAGAGCCAAGAGTTCAGGAATCGAGTCTTCGTCTGGTTGTAGCCTTTGTCGAAGATGCCCCACTGGCCGTGCGCGCCATAGCCGACGCGTAGCGCCTTTGCCGCCGCTGAGAGCCTCTCGCCGAGCAGTTCTATCCGATCGCAGCCCTCAGCCGAGCACGCCTCGGGTTGTGGCAGCAGCGTTTGTGCTTCGATGAATGCACGGCCAGATGCGCGCTTCTCCCACAACGCCGAGACTCTTCCGGACCCTTGCATGCGCTCCATGGCGTGCGCATTGCGTTGCGCGCGTGGCAGAGTCTGCGCCAGCGAGTCGGCATAGCTGTGCTCGCCACATGCAAATGCCTGCTCAAAGCAAGCAAGAAGACAAGGCGCATACGGTAGACTGCCTGGACCGATCCCCACAGACATCGCGTGCGTGAAGACACGTGTAGCCTATTACAGTTCACGGCCTGTGGGCGGCTCTGTGTGCGTGTGTTCGTTCGCATCGTCGTTGTGACACGTGCCGCGACGGCCGCGTTCTAATTTCACGTTCACAGTTTGCATACGAATCTCTCATGCTAGGTTTAGCAACAAAGGCCAGAAATAGTATATTACCAAAAATATAGTGCCCTCTGAGAACCCTTACCTAGTGATTGAAGATCCCTCACACCATCATGGGGCGGCCCCACACGCGCCTCGGTGCAGTTCTGTCTGGTGTCACTGTATAGCGTTTGCGGGATCTCCAGCACCCCGGCTGTCCGCACACCGCAGGGAGTGTAGCGGTTGCAGCCAGGCCTGGGTTCACATGGCACCTTGTGGCCGGGTGGCAGCGGCATTCTCAGAGGGCGAAACGCGGGTGAATCCGGCGTCGCCGCAACTTCGTGTGTATTGCAATGGGAGGTGGCGCTTTTAGGCGGGCTGCGATCGAACTGCATGCACATGAGACAGAGACACATGCACAACAACACAACATGCACATGCACATGTATGTGCATGTGCATGTGCATGTGCATGTGCATGTGCATGTTGTGTTGTTGTGCATGCACAACAATCGCCAGAGGACGCGGGCACTCGCGCGCGCTTGTTCGAGTACCATCATCGGATGGACGCTGTCTTCTCCGTCCATGTTGGCACCCTTGTCGGCGCGCTGCCGTACGAAAAGGTGGCGCCCGGCGAATGCGTCACGCTTCATGGCTCGAGCGTGTGCGGCCTGCGCGTGGCGGAAGACCCGCTGGGAAATCTCGTCGCCGACGCGATGCGCTGGTCGGCACAGACGGAATGCGCGCTCGCGAATGGAGGGATGATTCGCGCAGCGCTACCAGCGGGCGCCGTCTCTCAGAAGGAGCTTGTCGAGATGTTGCCCTTCCAGAATGAGGTGACAATCGTGCGGCTGAGTGCGGCCGACCTGTTTGCGGTGCTCGAGGTCAGCATCTCCGGGCTCGCCGCAGTGACGGCCGTCTCAGCACCTCTTGGCCGCTTCCTCCAGGTCGCCGGCCTCCGTTTCGAGTGGTGGTATGAGTCGGGTGGCATCCCACTTGTGCATGCCGTGCAGCTCGAGGGTTCAGACGGCACACTGAGGCCGCTATCGCGCACAAACACCTCCGAGGTCACTTGTGCCGTGCCGTCGTTCCTTGCCAGCGGCGGCGATGGCTACTCGGTGCTCGGCACAAAATCCTCCACAGGGACCGGGTTGCAGACCGCGGTGGCGCTGGCCGACTACTTCGCGGCCGCCGCGGGCGTGCTTGACCCGCGGGTTGAGGGACGTATCAGCCGGATCGCAAAGCCGCGCTACCGCCCGGCGACGGTAAACATTGGGCTGCTTGCGCCGATGTTCTATCCCGACGGCACCATCGACCTTTCCACTACGTCGTGCCGCGCCGCCTTCCTCCTCGCTCTCAACGAGATCAACGACAAGCAAGACGGCGTCGCCGACACGCTGCTCCCCTTTACCCAGCTGCGCTTCGCCTACCGCGATTCGAAGTGTGACCCCATCTACGGCTTGCGCGGCGCCGTTGAGCTCTCGCAGAATGCGTTTGGCGATGGCGTCAGCGCCATCATCGGCGCGGCCTGCTCCTCCGCGTCCACCTGGGCTGCCACCGCTGTTGCCGACATGCCGATTCTCTCGAGCTCCGCAACGGCTGCCACGCTGAGCGACTCGACGCAGTACCCGTCGTTTGCGCGTGTTGTGCCGTCAGACAACTTTCAGACGCAGGCGATGGTCGACCTCCTCGTCAACCTGTGGGGTTACACGAGGGTTGCCCTCGTGAGCAGCACAGACGCGTACGGCACGGCGGGCGCGAAATCGTTCACCCGGTCTGCGCGCGCGGAGAGTCTCGAGATTCTCGCTGACGTGCGTTGCACGGATGGCGAGGCGGACCTTTCGCTGCAGTTGTCGACGCTTCGCAACTCGGGCGCGCGCGTCATCGTCATCATATGTCCCGACCCCCCCAGCGCCAGCCGCTTCCTCGCCGAAGCGTACGCCGCCGGCATTGGCGGCCCTGGCTACTTGTGGCTCGGAGCCGATGCTGTGACACAGCCGCAGACGTTCGACAGCGTTGAGCTCGCGCCCAGTGCGACGCAGCGCGAGCGCATTGCACAGGGCTTCTTTGGGACGACCGCCGCAGAACCGAGTGGCACGAGGTACGACAATTTTCTTACGCGGCTGCGCGCAATGCCGTCGACGAGCGACACCACATCCCCCGGCAGCTGCAATTTGCAGTTGGATGACGAAGGAGGTTCGTATGTGTGGGCGGGGGATCACGACGGCAATGCGAGCACGCAGCTCTTATGCGCCGGGTTCAACGCGACAAGCATCTCGGAGTGGGCCGCATATGAATACGACGCCGTGTATGCGCTCGCGCACGCGATCCACGATCTGCTCGAGGTTCAGCAGAAGAGCGCCATCGTCGGCGCCGAGCTGATCGCCGCCCTAATGGAGCGCGTCAGCTTCGAGGGCGTGACGGGGCTCATCGATCTCCACACCGGAGACTCGAACGGTGTGTATGGAGCCCACTCATACCGTGGCGACCGGCAGGTAGGCGTCGTCTACGATGTCAAGAATGTTGACGCCTCGGGGCAGCTCGTGACCATCGGCAGGTGGGCGCCGTGCGCCACCTGCTCGTTCGCGCAGCGATGGGAACAGGTTGCCCCTCTGGTGTACTCCACGGGTGGAGCGACGTCGCCACGACCGGAGGTGCTTGTTGCTGATCCATCGTCCAACTCCGCCGGGCCGATCATCGCCATCGCGGTATCAGCCACTTTTGGGCTGACGCTAGCCGTGCTATTATCATGGCGGCGCATCGTCAACATCAGCGTCAAGAAGATCGAGCAGTGGTGGGGGCTCCCCGCAGTAAAGAAGAGCAATGAAGCCGAGAAGGAACGCAAATGTTGCTCCTTCTGGTTCGTGCCCGCCGACTTTGTCGTTGAACTCGCAGGGGCTATCGGCGAGGCAGCGGGCGCAGAAGAAGAAAAGTCGAGCTCTGGTTCGAATAGCGGTGGCAACAGGCGCTCAAAGTTCCTCGCCCAGTATCTCGACGCGAGCACGCCCACGACGACCTTAAGCAGGTGTTTTGCCCGCTTGCAGCAAGTCAGAGAGGCGACGAGCTCGCTCCCAACGGCGAAGGTGCACCCGGCAGCAGACGGCGCGGCGCCAAAGCTTCACAGGCAACGTTCACTTGAGAGATGGGTTTCCAGCCCTCAAGAGAGCGAGAGGGAAAAGCTGATGCGGCTGTTGACCGACGTGCGCAAGTCGGAGGGCCCTGCATTCGCGCGTGCCATCGCCGCGTCCAACCTCACTTTCCGTGCTCTCAAGAAGGCGGGCGTGCTGGTGCGGCGCGAAATCTACGTCGAAGATGCTTTCCGTGGCAAGTATGCGCAAGAATACCTCGCGGTGAGCCACCGCTGGATGATTGCCGAAGCACCCGACGCGGCGACGGGGGCCGAATGCGCGCAACTCGACGCTATCGCGAAGCACTTGCTTAGTCAGCCCGAGTTAACTCGCCCGAGGTTCGTGTGGTTCGACTTTTGGTGCATGCCACAACACTCCCGGGTCGACCACACGGCGTACCTGTTTGTGCTTCGATCGATGCTGTACCCTAGCAGACGGTTGGCCTGCTTGTACGATGCGATCGCTTCTGTCTTCTCCCTGCTGAGGACGTATGCCACAGCACCCGCTGCGGAGGGCGAGGGGAAACGCAAACGCAAGTGCCGGCGCACGCCGCTCGAGGACGAATCGTTCTACTGGATGCTGGAGAATATGTCAATGCTATACGTTGGTTGCGCCGTCCTCATCCTCCTCGATCGCGCCTACCAATCCCGCTTCTGGACAAGCTTTGAGGCGTGGCTCGCCTTGCGCACCGCCACCGCCGAGGGTCTCGTGAATACGCCTTGCCCAACCGACACTGGGGCCACGGAAGGTGGGCTGGCGCAACTATCGCCGCGCGCGAGCGTCGCGACCGTGTACGGCGCGCCTGGCGCGCTAATTCAGTCGCTGCAGGAGGAATGGGCAATGTGCACTCGTGAGGAGGCGCGCGAGAAGCTCAGGTCGCCCGACGTGAGCGTGTCCAACGGAAAGGATAAGGAAATGCAGTTGGGCAGGTGGGAGGGCGACAAAGTGATTGAGTGCAAAATCTTTGAGCTTGACGACCTCGCACAAGAGGTCTTGGCTCCTGACAGCAGCACACGGGAAAGCGAGAAGCTTCGGCGAATACGGACCGCCAAGCAGAGGCGCCTTTTGGCGCGAGCCAAGGAAGTTTCCCGGCTCAGCCAGAGCTTTGTTAGGCGGAGTCGTGAGGACTGACTTGATACATCATAATGGCGCACAGGAGCCAAGCAAATGATTCGGCTCAGTCAGAGCGTACGTAGAATGTGTGCAAGGCTCTCTAAAGTGTCGGAGAGGGCGGATCCGGCCCAAAAGACGGGGGGTCTCCCATTCCCCACCTTCCCCCCTCCACCCGCCTAGCCTCCCACGACCCCCCTCCCCTACCGCCGCGGTCATTTCCAAAGAATTTTATTGGCGCGACTCCTGCTGTCGGCGCTCACACTGCCTCGGCCACCTCCGCTTGCGCTCCATCCGTCCATGGCGTCGTCGGCGCATGGCCTCGCCGTTGCCTCGCAGGGCGACACCCACCCGGCGGCCGTGGTGATGATAATCTCCACAACCGAGGCGGACGCCGTGCTGAGCCGGAGCGGGCTCACTGCCGCGCAGCTGCTGGCGCCGTTTGCGCGGGCGGACCCCGGCCTGACGGTGCAGACGAGCGGCGAGCCGTACCGGCTGCGGCGCTTCTGCATGCGCTTCGAGGCGGCCGGCGACATCCGCGCGGCGTCGCCCGAGGAGTCTGAGCGGCGGCTGCTCGCCCTCGTGGCGGCGCACGACACGTCGCAGCCGCTGCAAGAGCAGCGCACGGCCGCGCTGGCGCCGTGGCTCGCGCCGGTGCACGAGGCGCTCTCGGCGGAGCTGCGCTACGCCGAGCACGCGGGGCACGAGTACCCTGTCGCCTGCCTCTTCCTCGGCTCCGCCTCTCAGCCGCAGCTCGCGACCACCTTCAACGAGCTGTACGGCGCCCGCATGCCGAGCTGCCTCCGCGAGGGGCTGTGCGACCCGACGATCGCGCGGCGGTTCCTGCTGCTCGACGACATGGCCGACCGCTCGCGCGACCCCGCCCGCGCGCAGCAGGCGCTCCGCGAGCTCACCAGCCGCTCAGCCCCTCCCCGAACCTTCTCGGAACCTTCTCGGAACCTTCTCGGAACCTTCTCGGAGCCTTCCTGCAGGCGCTGCACGAGCTCGGCCGCGCGCTCGGCCCGGCCGCCTGCCACATGCTGCCCGTCAACTCGGCACCCGGCCCGTCGCCGACGCCGCACGCAGAGTGGGCCTCGGTCACCGCACCGCCGGGCGCGCCTGCCGCCGGAGCGCTGATGAGCGAGTCTGACGTCGCCGGCATCGCGGGCTTCGCGCGAACGCAGCTCTGCCGCGCCGTGATCCACCAGCTGCAAGGTCCGCCGCCCCGACCCCGCCTCCTCCGCCTCCTCCGCCTCTACTCCTCGCAGAGCCGCACGCTACCCTCTCACTGCAGCCGCCTCACCCCGCCTCCCGTGGCGCGCGCCAGGCCGGCTGCAGGCCCTCGAGACGCTCGTCAAGGAGAAGCGGCAGGGCCTCAAGAACACCTTCCGCTCGTGGATCGGCGCCAAGCGCCTCTCCTCGCCCGGCGGCGCCTCGGCTGGCGGCGGCCCCTCGGCTGGTGCTCTCGTCTACCCGAGCACCTGCATCGAGGAGAATAGCGGCTCCCCACCGCACGCACCACCCCTTCCTCCTTCCCCCCTCGCCGTGGCGCCGCACACACACACACGCACACGCACGCACGCACGCACGCACGCACGCACGCACGCACGCACACACACACACACACACACACACACACACACACACACACACACACACACACACACACACACACACACACACACACACACACACACACACACTTCCCTGCCCCGTCCCACCCCTCGCCCGGCCCGGCCGAGAGCCCCGTCTCCCCGGCGCCGCGTCGCGCAGGCGCACCTGCGGCAGGTTGCCGATTACGCCCTCCTGCTGCGCGACTACTCGCTCGCGCTGCAGTACTACCGCGCCGCTGCGGCAGAGTTCAAGGCGGACAAGGCGTGGACCCACTTTGCCCTCGCGCAGGAGATGGCCGCCATGTGCCTCCACCAGGCGCACCGACGGCCTGCCGGCAGCCAGCTCAGCGAGCCCCAGTCTTGAGCGACTCGTGTGCCTCCTCCAGGCCGAGGACCCGCGCGGCGCCGCCGAGGCAGCGGAGAAGGCGGCCAAGGCGTACCTGCTAGGCAAGGCCAAAGACGGCGACCGCGCGGTCCGGCGGGCCACGCGCGTCGCGCTGCAGCAGCTGCAGCTCTCGCAGCACTCCGCCTCGCGCGCTCGCACGAGAGAGGCGCCACCCCGCGCCGCTGCCGCCGCCGCCGCCCTAGCAGCCCGCGCGCCGCACGCCGCCCACCCTCACCCACTCTCGCTAACACTCACCCTCACCCACACCCGCCCACACCTGCCGCCCCCCTCCGCCCCCCTTCGCAGGTCGCTCGCTCGCTCGTCAACCAGTCGACGCAGGAGTCGCCCCTCTTCTCCGCCATGCTGCTCGAGCAGGCCGCCCGTTGCTTCGTCTCCTTCCACGCCGCGCCGATGCACAGGCAGCAGCAGCCGCGCGACATGCCCCTCGCCGGCCCGCTGCAGCCCCCTCCGCCAGACCTTCTCACACCTTCCCGCAGGCAGCACGCGCTCTACATGGTCCTCGCCGGCTTCCGCTTCCTGTCGTGCGGCCAGCGCCGGCTGGCGGCGCGCGCCTACTCGTCGGCGCTCCGCGTGTATGAGGGGCGCGGCTGGACGCACATCGAGGGCCACGTCTGCTCCGCCCTCGCGCGCAACTACGCCGCTCTCGGGCTCGTCGACCTGTCGGAGCGCGCCGCCGCCGCCCGCGCGCCCGCACGCCCGTTTCCCGGGAGCGCTGCCCTCACCCCCGCCCTCTCTCCGCGGCAGGTTGCCTTCTTCCTGCGCCTGCTGCGCAACGGCGCCCAGCCCTCCGAGCGGCTCGCCGGCTGCCTGCGCGAGCTCCGCTCTCTCGTCGCGAAGCAGCCGCGTGCCGAGCGGTTCGAGGCGCTGCCGCTGCCGCGCTTCCGCAACGAGAGCATCGCGGTCCTCCTCAACGACAATGGCGCGGTGGGCGGCGTCGCCGAGGCGGCTGACGACGAGACGACCACGCTGTCCGCCTCGCACCCGCTCTGGAAGCCGCTGATCGAGCCGCTGCTGCCGCCGTCCGAAGTTGCCCTCGGCAACTGGCTGACCGGGCCGCGTGCGGCGGCGGCGTCGGCGGCGGCGCTCCCGTGCGCCGTGGTTGGCGAGTGGGTGCAGCTCGCCATCAGCGTCGAGAACCCGACGCAGCTCTCTCTCGAGCTGAGCGAGGTGCGGCTCGTCTGCACCTTCTCGGGCACGGAGGGGGCGGAGGGCGGGGCGGGGGGCGGGGCGGGGGGCGGGGCGGACGGGCCGCTCGAGCTCGAGAGCGTCGGCCTCGTCCTCGA
This sequence comes from Emiliania huxleyi CCMP1516, assembly GCF_000372725.1. Taxonomy (NCBI): domain Eukaryota; phylum Haptophyta; order Isochrysidales; family Noelaerhabdaceae; genus Emiliania; species Emiliania huxleyi. Next base: position 1,123,926 of record NW_005198966.1, read on the forward strand.
GCCGGGCCAGACCGCGAGGCTGCGGCTCGGCGTGCGCCCAAACACCGAGGGCGAGCCTCCCCTCTCCGCAGAGCAGCCGGACACGTCCGCGACACGTCCGCGACACGTCCGCGACGCGTCCCACAGGTGAGCTCCGCCTCGCCGGAGTGCACTGGACGCTGCAGTCGGCGCTGCACGGCGCCCACACGCTGGCGCTCAAGGGGCAGCGCCTCAACGCCACAAAGGCGCGGCGGGCCCGGCCGCGAGTACGGCCTGGACTCGTTGTGGAGTGCTCACTTCTTGTTCACTTCTTGTTCACAGGCGCAGCGGACCGGCCGCGAGTACTCCTTCTCGCAGAGCCTCTCCCTCTCCGTGACGCGCCGGATGCCGCTGCTGCGCGCGTCGCTCGAGGGGGCGCCTGCCGAGCTCCTGCTGGGCGAGACGGTGCACGCGACGCTCCGCCTCTGCAACGAGGGCTCGATGCCGCTCAGCTCGCTGCGCGTCCGCCTCTCGCACCCCGCGTTTTGCGTGCTCGGCGAGCCGCTGCCCGGCGGCGCCTCCGCTCCCGCCGCGGCGCCGGCGCCCACCGGAGCGGGCGAGACGCTGCTTCACACCAGGAGGCCCGCCCGCCCGCCCGGCGCCGGGTCCGACCCGACGATGGCGACGGTGGCGCTGCCCGGCGGGCAGCTGGTGCCGGGCCAGAGCCTGGCGATGCCGCTCTGGGTGCGCGCCGCCGAGGCGGGCCGCCACTCGCTCCACTTTGCCCTCGTCTACGAGCCGCTCGAGCCGCGGCCGCAGCTCAAGCGGCGCGTCTGCCCGCTCTCGGTGCATGTGCGCGTCCGCCCGTCGCTCGCCGTCGAGCATGCGCTGCGGCCGGCGCACGCGTGCGCTCAGGCGCGCCCGCCGAGGGGGTTACACTGGTGGTGGTTACACTGGTGGTGGTAGTCGTCGTGAGAGGAAGGGGTGTGAGCGCAGGCGTGCCGCCACGTGCTCGGCTTGCACGTGCGCCGCGACTCGTCCGAGGGGCCGCCCGAGGGGCCGCGGCTGCGGCTCGCGCAAGTCTCGAGCGTCTCGCAGGGGTGGGAGCTCGCCCCGCTCAGCGGCCGGTCCGCCCCGCCGCCCGCCCTCGCCGCGGGGGAGGAGTGCGTCGTCCACCTTCGGCTGGGTCAGGCGGCGCAGCACGGGCCGGGCGGCGGCGCGCCCCTCCCCTTTGTCCACTCCGAGCTGCGCTTCGGCGGCGGCGGCGGCGGCGCGCCGGTCGACTCGCGCGCGGTGCCGCAGCTGCGCTTCCTCGAGCAGGACGCCGCCGCCGCGGTGAGCCCCGGTAGCGCCGACGACGACAAGTACGGCCGCGCCTCTCCCACTCCCTCGCCCGAGCCGCGCGACGACCTCTCCGCCGCGGCGCTCCTCCTCCACTGGCAGACGGAGGACGGCGGACGGCGCGGGCAGCTCCAGGTGACGTGCGTGCGCGTCGGGGTGGACCTGGCGCTCGCTGCGCCGGCGAGGAGGCGCGCCGAGATCGGACCGGGGATGGGGGCGGAGAGGGGACCGGAGATAGGGCCGGAGATGCCGAGATGCGGACGAGATGCGGCCAAGATGCACACAACCGCCCCGAGGAGAAGGCGCAAAACGGCAGGCAGGCGCCCACCGCTGGCGCCTGCCGGGCGCCTCCCTCACTCCGCCTCCGGACCGGACGCAGGCTCGCGGGCCGGTCGCCAGCGCCCGGGGCGGGCAGCTCCCCGCTGCCCTCGGCCGCGGCGCTCGCGGCGGCGCTGCACCTCGCCGTGGTGTGCGAGTCGTGCGCCGTCTGCCGCCCGCCCGAGCCGTGCCTCCTGCCCGTCACGCTGCACGTCCGCAACTCCTCCGACGCGCCCCTCGCCTTCAACTTCGCGGCCGGCGCCGCCGCAGAGCCGGAGGGCGGCCAGTCGGCGGCGGCCGAGGGCGGCGGGCAGTACGCGTGGCTGGGCACCACGCGGCTGACGCGGCACTGGCTCGGGCCAGGCCAGACCGCCGAGCTGAAGCTGCACGCGGCCTTCGCCGGAGTCGGGGCCGCGGTGCTCGAGGGGCTGTCGGTGGCGGTGTGCGGGTGGCGGGACGCAGGCGGCGAGCCCACCTGGCTCGACGAGCCAGCCCTGTGCGACGGGCCCCCGCCGTGCACCGTGCGCGTCAAGCCCGGGCTTTAGAGTAGAGCGTACTGCGCGGCGCGGCGCCAGATTTTTGGGCTAAAATATTTCTTCCTCGTTTGACCATCCGCCTCTCTCAACGTCATAGCTCATACAATACATACGGCTTTTCTTAAAGGCTTTAACGTCCGCACTCTCTGGTCTCTGCACTCACTCAGCTTTATACCGAGTCCCGTCTAGTTGTCTAGCTAGTTGTGTAGACAGCGTACCGAGAGCCGTAGAGTCTAGACACTAGACTTGAGACAGAGTTACGCAGAGACTACGTACCGTATAGAGTGTTAGAGTCATTATAAATGTAATCGAGCGGGTCTGTTTTGAATAAATAAGTATAAGTGAAGAAAACGGACACCTCTCCTAGGAGATGGGTAAAAGGAGCAGGTGTCACATTTTGTTCGGAGATGCGCACGGAGTCCTTGAAGTATGAAGAGTAGCTAATGAATCGCATCGCTCCGCCTCCACCTGCCATCCTGCACCGTGTACGAGCGCACTTCGCAGTTGTCCATGTACTCATCCTTGGTGAGATACATGAGGAAGCCGCCATGCGAGACGAGGAGGAGGGTTTGCTCCGGCCGCGCCTCGATGTAGGACGTCAGCCGGCGAGCACGCTCGTAGATGCGCTCCTCGCACTCGCCTTCAGCTTCGTAGTCGTAGTCGTCCGCAATCGCTGCGGCCTCCCACGCCTCGACGCTTCCGGCCTGCGCCATCGCGCTGTCGTGTCCCGTCCAATCGAACTCTGCGAACGACAACCGAGGGGAGCGGAGTCGCGTGCGGTCCATGGGCAGCTCGCACAGCGCCTCCGGATTCGCCACCCGCTCTCGCGCATCGGTTACGACAACCCTTGGCACCATTTCTGGCGCCACACCATTGGTCGTCTGCAATGCCCGGAGCACAGGGGAGGACAGCACAACCTCGGGCCGTGGAACGAAGGTGCGAATGTGCGCTCTGGCAGCTACGAGCTGCATCCGGCCTGTAGCTGTCAAGGACGTGTTTCGCCTGAGCTCGGCGACATGGGACACATTGTGCTCAGCCTGTGCATGACGGACGACGTGCACGACCTTTGGCATCCGGCGCTTCGGCAGACCTGACTTTTGTGGTGGAAACGGCGTCGCGCCTTGGCCTCGGCGTCGCGCCTCGACCGAAGGACGTCCTCCCAAGTGTGACGTTTCATCATGGGTCGCCGTAGGAACCTTGTGCGCCGCTAGTAGGAGCGCCGCCGTCGCCGTTCAACACCAGGCGCACAAGCCTCGCGGCAACCGCCCTTTATCCACACACTGACTGCCTCGTACACGTCTCCACTCAGGGCATGCCCAAGGCCGGAATGAAGCCGAAGAAGCAGGCCATCCGTGGCGCAATCGCAAAGAAGCCGATCGCAAAGAAGCCGGCCGCAAACAAGGCGGGCAAGAAGCAGAAGAATGTCTGGCTCAACCTGAAGGTTGGTCCAGGAGATGGACGACTTGGAGTCGATCACTTCCTCGCTATTGCAGGCGTGAAAGCGATGGGCTCTAGGAAGGCGAAGGTGATCCTTTTGCACAAGGCCGTAAAGACGAACAAGTTCAAGACACAGGACCTGAAGAACCTCGGCGAGGAGCTCGGCATGCCCCGGGAAACATGGGACGTCCCAGCCATGTACACGAAATACTACTACAAATCCAAGGAGTGGGATTCGTTCGAGACCTCGTGCTGAACGGGGCTGAGGCGTGATATGACGATCGGCCGTCGATCCCGAGGTACGAGGGTCGTCGGTTGAGCTAGGGAGCCTGACGATGGACGCAACCGCGACCCCTCGTGGCATATCTCTCGCCGCCGGCGAGCTTGGGGCCTCGCGGACGGCAAATTAACAGTGTCAGGCCGGCTCGCTTTCTGCCCTTGTGAGCGCTCATGCCCGCACCTGCGGCTTGTCTTGTTCCGTCCGGGCGCGGCTGGCCATCGGCTCTAGCGCCTAGGTAAGGTGAGGTCATGCAGGTGAATCGGGAAGGTATCTCTCTCTCTCTCTCTCGCTGCGGCCTGCGGGTCGCTGCCGGCCGACGATTGTGCCACAAGCAATTCAACTTAAATTCCCCCCCCCCCCCCCTCTGCCTCTCTCCCCGATTGAGAGGGAGATGTTTAGCAATACTAGCGTCAGTGCAACCCGGCGTGGGGGAAACTGCGAGCACAAGCGCAGATGTCGGCATTGCCCACGCTCGCGAGAGCTCGCGAGAGCAGATCAGCGGTAAGCCGCGTCCACATCGGCGCCGGAGGTTGCTCCGTGTAGGTGCGTGGGCGGCTAGTGCGATGATCGACCGCTGCCGCCGCCTCAGAGTCGGTGTAGGTATATTGTCGGTGGTACGCTGTGCGGGTGGGATAGTTCAATTTCTTTTTCGTTCTTTGTGCCACGCGCCACCTACGATAATAAGCGAGAAGCGTTGCGCAAAAAAGAAATCTTCGTGGCCCCCTCGCGAGGCTTGGCCGCTCGCTCAAGCCACCACCCGACCTCACGCGACGACGAGCCGCTGGCCACACCGCACGAGCTCACGGTCGCGCACCTCACAGTGGCGCTCTCGTGCATCTCCTCGCTGACAGTCGCGCATGCAGGTCTGCGTACACAATGCCAGCGGATTGCCTCTGATGGACGCGGCCCTGAAAGGCAGCCTGTCGACGACGGCACCAGACCCGTTCGTCGTCATGACCCTCCCCGGCGTCAGCGTCGCCGCCGACGACTGCCGAAGGGTAGGCCTCTTGAAGGGCGAGCTGATGCGGAGCACGGCGAGCGACGGCTCCGGCTGCTGCCGCTCGACAAAGCTTCAAAACACGCAGGAGCCGCTGTGGCCGTCGCTCTGCTGCGACTTCCCGACCGACCGCGGCCCGATCCAGATCACGGTCTGGGACGACGACATCCTCACCGACGAGCTCATCGGCGAGGCGCAGCTCGAGCCGCCCTCCGAGTTTGCCTTCTCTGGCCACTCGTCTGCCGGCCTCGCCTCGGCCGACGTCTCCTCCTCCGCCAGCGTGCAGCTCTCGGGAGGTCCGTGCTCCGGCTCGCCCTGCTCTCTGCACGCCTCGCTGCACCGCGTCCTGCCAGTCACGCCGGCCTCGCCCGCCGACACGCCCGCGCCCTTTGTGCCTCTGGGCGCGGTCGAGGCGTGCGTGCTGAACGTGCACGGCAGCGGCCCGCAGCAGGTTGGACGCCCTCCCCGAACCTTCCCTGAATCTTGTCGAAACCTTCCCATAGGCAGCGGCCTGCCGCGGATGGACCAGTTCAGCGCGAGCGATTGGGTGGTGCAGACGCGGTTCGGGCATGAGCCGTCCACCTACCGTGCGCGCTCTTTCCGCTGCGACGCCTCCCTCGTCGACGCGGCGATCAGCAGCGTGGACGAGTCGATCAGCAACTTAGAGGGCGCCGTCACGCAGCTGGCTCAGCTCTCCGACGGCGCCGCCTCCTCCTACTGGCCCCACTGCTGCCGCACCTTTTACGGCGTCTTCGCCGCGCCGCACTCGCTCCTCTCCTTCGAGGTCTACGACAGCGACCCCTTCTCGGACCAGCTCTGCTGCAGCGGCACCGTCCCCTTCCTCGAGGCGCTCGGCTCGGGCCCCTTCACCGTCCGCCTCTCCGGTGGCGACTCGCGCTACCTCGACGCCGTGCTGCGCTTCGCCAACCCGCCCTCCCCGCCGCCGCCCGCGCTGCCGCCCAGCCCGCCCAGCCCGCCGCCTCTCCCGCCGGCGCGCCCAGGCTCCGGCGCGTGCGCCGAGTGGCGCCGCCCCGCGACCGGCGGAGGCGAGTCCTCCCCGCGCGCCCCTCCGCGCGGCTGCTTCCTCGCCGGCCCGCCCGAGTGGGGCAGCCGGCCCGAGTGCCTCGTCGGCCCCTTCTTCGAGCTGGTCGGCGGCAGGGACGTCCTCTCGCTCCCGGACGTGCACATGCTCCCCGCGCAGCCGGGCGGCTGGCTGTACGAGATCGCGGCGCCCCTCTCGGGCTCCGTGCGCGTGCAGGGGCTCAACGTGATCCGGGTCCAGTCGCTGACGCTGACGCGGATCCGGTGCGCCTACCTCGAGCGAGAGCCGCTCGACTTGTCCACCTCGCTCCACTGGGCAGACTGGCTGACCGGCGCGGGCGCACGCGAGGCAGCGGGGGAGGCGCGGGGCTGGGGCGCCGACTCGCTGCGCGTCGGCCTCCACGTGCGCGAGATGACCTGCACCGCCTCGCTCTCGGTGCGGCAGCCAGAGGGTCAGTTCACCGACCTGCTGAGCGACGCTGCGGTCAGCCTCAGCCTCACCGACTTGCGGGTCGCGTCCGAGGTCTCGGCCGGCTTCGAGGCGAAGAACGGGACGGTGCTCCTGCGGCAAGGGTTCGGCGACCCGGGCTGCAAGCCGCGCACGGCGTGCAGCTGCGGGCTGCTCGACGCCGCCTGCCCGTTTGCTGCCGTGTCGATCGGCGGGCTCGAGGCGCGCATCTACGACTCTGCGAAGCCTGACGTTCAGGACACGCCATGACATGTCCGAGACATGTCCCGTAGGCGCGCATCTACGACTCTGCGAAGCCTTCGCGCGTGCTCAACGAGCTCGTGCGGGTGATGGCGCCGCTGCTGCAGCGGCAGCTCGTCGCGTCCGCCGTCTCCTTGCCGCTGCCCCGCCGCGTGCCCCTCTCGCGGCCGCCGCCGCGCCACGCCGCAGGCGGCGCCACGCCTCTCTGCGTGTCGCGGCGAGGCCCTCTCTCGCCCCGTCCCACTCCCTCGCCCCGCCGCGCAGGCCACTCCTCCAGCCCCTGCATGCTCTCGGACCACTGCCGCCTCTTCAACTCGCTCTCGCAGAGCCTGCTCGCCGACGGAGGTCTCCTCCACAGCCTCCTCCTCCGGCTCCCGGCGGGACGCCCTGCCAACCCCGCAGCCCTGCTTGCGCAGGCCCGTTCCGCCTCTTCAACCTGCTGCGCAGGATCGGCGCGTCCGCCCCCGCAACCGCCTCGCGACCGGCCGCCGCAGTGCTGCGGTGCGACGGGCCGGCGCTCGCCGCGACGGTCGGGGCGTTCTTCGGCGACAGCCCGCTCTCCGCGTCGGGCGAGTTTCTCGCCGTGGACGGCGCGCCGCGCACCGAGGCGGGGGCGCTGCGCCTCGAGCTCTCCGCACTCGACGTGACTGTCGGCGCGCAGTCGCTGCTCTCCGTCGGGCTCGGCTCCGAGCTCTCCGCCTTTCTCCACTTTGACTACGTCGAGGTGCGCGCCGGCATCGACGTGGTCTGGCTCCCTGCCGCCACGCCGCTGCGCGGCATGCCTGGCACAGAGGGCATGCCTGGCACAGAGGGCGCGCTCGACGCGTCGCGGGCCGTGCGGGAGCGGCTCGAGCTGGTGATGGTCGGCCGTAGCGTCTCTCTGAGCGCGCAGACGTCGCACTTGAGCATGGAGGGCGGCGCCTCGGTGCTGGCGTGCGCCCTCTTCCGGCTCGGGCTGCAGCAGCTCGAGCTGGACGGGGATCTCGCCGTCGAGGCGCGCTCTCTCGGCGGCGGGTGGGCAGACGACGTGTCTCGCGCCTTCAACGAGCTGGCTGGCCTCTACCTGCGCGGCTTTAGCGGCGAGGCGGTGAGCGGCTCCGTGCTGCCGCAGCTCGTCCGCAGCGCGCTCCTCTCCACGGAGCGGTGCGCCTCCGCCCGGCCGTGCGCCGCGCCACCAGAGGCTGCCGAGGGAGGCGGCCAGGATGGGGCGGAGGAGGCGGAGGCGGCGCCGCCGCTTGGCTCGTGGATGCAGGGGTTTGGGATGGGGCGCATCTTCGGGTGGGTGGTGCGCGGCGCTGTGGCCGCAGCGGGCGTGAGCGGGGTGCCGCCCATCGTGCTCAGCAGCACAGACGGCTCCGCCTGCCGGCTTGAGCCGTCGGGCGCCTTACGCGACGGAGCAAGCTGGACCTTGGAGGAGGGCAGCACGGCGCGCTTCAGCCTCCTCCCGAACAATGCTTCGGCTCCGGCGCTGGTGCTGACTGCTGTGGCGATGGAGACGCGCTTGGGCGAGGCGCGCCTGGAGGCAGGGCGAGAGGACACGCTGCTGTTCGCGCTCGACCGCGCCGAAGCCAGCGCGACCGTCCAGCTCGAGCTACCTCGCCCCGGGCCTCGCAGCGGCGACCCGCGCGCCGAGCCGAACGCGTCCGCCTCAATCACGACCTCGGCGCGCCTGCGCCTTCGCGACGTGCGCGCCGCCGTGCCAGTCCGCTTCAAGGGCGCCTCGCGGACCCGCGCGGCTCGGCCGTGGATGTTTAGCCTCTCCGAGCTGATCGGCGGCGCCGCGTGCGTTCACGTGCGGGCCACGGGCGAGCCCACCTTCAGCGCGACCGTCGAGGCGCTCGTGGTGCGCGAGGGCAGCGCGGCGGAGGACGTCGCACTCGAGGAGCCCATCCCACTCGAGCTTCTGCCAGCGTGGCGGCCATGGCTGGCCGACACCATCAACGAGGCGGCAAAGGCGGCCGAGGCGACGGCCGGGAGCTGCCCGGACGCCTCCTTCCCCGCAGATCTCCTCATGGCGACCCCTCTGTGGGCAGTCGTCGTGCTGCTGCTTTTGACCGGCGGTGCCGCCGCCGCCGCGTGCGCGCTGAGGCTCCGGCGAGCCCTCTGTACTAGGCCACCGCCACGCGAAGGGTTTGTGCGCATGCTCGGCGAGTGAGGTTTAGGGGCGCGATCGCATGTTGTTGTACGTTAGCCGCACCCACCCCGCCGGCCCATCTGCTTGTACCTGTACCTGCACCGTACATATTCTTGTGGACCCAGGGCTCTCTCGCACCTCAACCTCTCATCATAGACAAACTAGCGCGCAGCGCCACATAGGAGGTATTTTCTTCTCAATATAGCAAGGACCAGGAAGTCAAGAGATTGTGAAATTCTATCCTCCGCTCTCGCCAGTCCACCGTTTGTATAGAGTATGGGCGTGCCACAAAAAACCCCATCGGGTGCCTTCCGCCGGCCGCTCGCCGCTTTCGCCTGACGCACAATCGCGCCACCATGTGTGTGTTGTGTGTGTGTGCACCATAAACATACATATGCGGAGGAACGACTCCGACGCAAGCGCTCTCTCAACCCACAATCTCTCGCACAATCTCTCGACCCCAAGAGTTGAGCGCGGCAAGTGATGACTGCCCCATCTCCTCTCCAGAAGATTCGTTCACCGGCTTCTCCGACTGCGCTGAGTGGTAGGGCCCCCAAGGGGCCTAGAAAGCGCGCCTCCCTCTCCCTTTTCTCCCAGTAAGCTAAAAAAGTAGATATGTAGGAAGGCGAAGAACAGTCAGGCTCGGACTGGACACTCCAGCGCGGTGTATGGGTGGACGCGAGACAGGAGTCGTGACGGCACGCTCGATCGAGCGACACACAGACACACAAACTCACAAGACACTCAGCCAACTGGGCTGCCACACATCACCGGCACTACGCTACTCGCGCGTGGTTTTCTTTTTTGCACTGAGGGAGTCCATGGAAAATTCTTGTTGAGCTAGCCTTCGATGTTATGAAACAAACGCAAGGCGGACATGTGGCACATCGCTCTCGGGCCCACAGACATCCCGCACACCCGCCGCCCGCGCGCCCCACCCCGGCCGGGAGAAAGGGGAGTGACAGTTTGGGACGGCGACAGACGAGATTTAGATACCTCGCACTCCATGTGCGAGAACGCAGGCGGTAAATGTAAGCCGGATGGCTCACAGGCCACCTCTTGCGCCCCGAGCTGACCATCTACCGCACTGCACACTTGCGCCCCCTCGCTCCCAACCCATCCACCTCGCCTCGGGCCGCGCCGCGCGATCTCGGGCGATCTCGCGCCATCTCGGGCGATCTCGGGGCCGCGCCGCGCTATCTCGGGCGATCTCGGAGCGTCGCTCGCGCGGCGGCACACCTGCTCAAAAAAGGAAGGAGGTTGGAGGCAGGAGGTCACGCCCCATCCAGAGCGCCATGTAGGAGTTTTTTCTTTTTTGGTAAAATTCGACGCGTTTTGTGGTCGATTCTTGCATCGAACTTGTGATGCGCGGCCGGCGCAAAGGGCCGCCTGAGCTGAGCTGCGAGCCGCCGCCGCCGTCGGCCGCCCTCGACGAGCGCAATGGCAGCTCCAGAAGCGCCCATTGACGCGTCTCGTCTCGCGACCCTGTCCTATGCTTCTCTCCTAGAGCTGGCATCTCTCGGCTGCATGGAGAGTAATGCGGTCTCGAGCCACGCCAAGCTGCTCATCGACCGAGAGATGGAGCAAGCGCACACAGCGAACCCGATGCCGATTGGCTCGCGGGCTGTCATCCACGGGATTCGGAGTCAGCCGCACTACAACGGTGAGGAGGTCACAGTAATCGCGTGGCTGCCAGCAAAGTCTCGCTACGCCGTGGGTTTTGTGAGCCTGAATGAGGCTGCGGTGCAGGTGCGATGCAGCCAACTCGATCGGTGCAGCAATCCCTTTGCGAAGCTCGAGGACGAGAACCTCCTGAGAGAAATTTTGAGCACGCTTTCGAGCTGGGATACTGCCGCGTGCGCAATGGCTGTGCAACGCTCGTGGCGGCAAGCGCTTCGCAATGGGTGCTGGCCAATAGCTGCACCGGTGCTCGCACCGGAGCCTGTTCTTTGGGCAGCACCGGGCGGAGAGCAGCCGAGCTGGACATTCGCACTGAGCAGCTTGCCTGGCGCGGAGCGGATAGCAGCTGTCCTCGACTTTGTTGACTCGATGGCGCGCCTCTGGCCAGGAGTGCTTCCAATACGATGGCCGGGTGTGCACCAACGCCTGAGCTGGCTGTGTGGCCGAACGGTCGACGAACCCCTCACGAACGCCGACGTGAAAGGCCATGTGTTCTCACGCTCGTTTTCGGGGGAGCGCGTCAGAACCTCCTGCAGATATCACGGCATGACCTATCCAACCGACGGGCTGCCTGCTCCGCCGTGCGCCTACACGCTCCCGGCGGACGCGGCTCTCTTCTTTGCGCTAGTGCCGGAAGGCTTTGGCTCAAAGAATGACCGGGACGCTGATGACTCCGGCAGCCTCCCCCTGACTGGCACGTACCAAGGGCTCGATGTGCAGACGGCATCGTTGCACATGCCGAAGCTGAGGTTGCGAAAAGGGGCCGGCTTTTCGCGAACGGCGCTCGATGCGGACGACGCGGCTGTCGGGTGTGCGTTTGCTGATCGGCTTCCCGTGGCGATGACGCGAGATGTCATTGACGGTCATCTCATTTGCCTTTATCTCTGCTGCGATTTACAAAATGCTCACTTTGGGAAGATACTGCTCCTCGAGACGCCACCGCCGGGCGATGCGCGCCGTTCTCGCCGGGTGACGTGGACGACAGCCTCACTCTCAAGGCTTCTGCAGCTCATCGCCGCCGCCGCTCAAGGTCAGGCCCGCCAGCCAGACTGGGACGTCGCATGGTCCGCGGAGCGAGGAGCGCTAGGCAGACTGATTGCGGCGCTCAAGAGCGGAGGGCAAGAGGTTGAGATGCCGCTGCAGCCTAAATTCCCGCCCCCAGTCGAGCAGCAGGCGCCGAGAACGCGCGAGTCCATCTTGGATGAGATGCTTGCGAGCTTCATGCTCGAGGGCTTGAGCAGAGAGGAAGCTGTTGTCCAGATGGGACGACCTGAAGTCGAAAACCTCGTGGATCACCTGTTCGCAACTGCGAACCCCTCCTTGCGGGCGTGACTGGCATCCTTCCCGTGTGCCTTGGGAAGTGGAGGGCCTGCGGGCTAGCCAGAGTAGGGTAGGGTGTAGAGACACACGAGAGGGCGAGGCTGCAGACATCGTGCGGTGTTTGGGTGCGTGTGCACCCCGTGTCGTGTGTCCGTATGTCGAGAGGGCAACAGGTCCGGGGGAATCGTGCCGAATGTCCAACGTCGCTCTCCGTTGTTTGTTCTGAGTGCCCTGTTTTTTGTGTATCATTTTGTGTATCAAACTGCTCCAGGAGTGAAAGAGTTGATTAAATTCAGGCTTTTCATCATCAAATAAACTAAAAATAAAAAAGGGTGGATCGATCTCATTGTGAGGCCCGGCGCAAGACGGGCGCGCTGCCGCCGCGCTCACGCGTCAGAACCGATCGGTGTCGCTCACGAGCTCGCACACCAGCTGCTCGGGCGGCAGCAGCGACGCCGGCTCCAGCACCCCGAGCCTGCCGAGCGTCTCCGCCACGGTGCGCAGCGTCGAGAAGGACGCGCTCGGCGAGCTCGCCCAGCTCACCTGCGGCCGGCGAGGGGAGGAGGGTGGGGCGGGCGTGCCGCGTCGCGCGGGGGGCACAGGAGCGCTCCGCCGCGCCGTCTGCAGCCACTCGGTCACGTCCTCCGGCTGCAGCTTGTACATGGCAGCGATGGTCTCGACGCCATCGGTTTTGGGGGGGGGCCCCCCCGGGGTCTGGGCTGTCCCAAAGGGGGCCCCCTTTTCGGGCCCAACGCCCCCCCTTCCGGGTTGGGCGGGCCAACGGACGGTTGCAATCGCGCCTGCGGAGGAATGGGAGGGAGCACTGGCGAGAGGCGCACTGCGCTCGGCCGCACCCCGTGCCGCGATGCGCCGAGGATCTCGCCCGAGAGGCCGCCGAGCGCCGCCGGCGTCGCGGCGAGCGCAAAGCAAGGCCACGGCGTCACGCACTCGCCCACCCGCCGCCACTCGCCCGAGTCGACGAGCGGCTTGGTCGTGAACTTCTCCCACATGAAGCCGTCGGCGCGCCCCTCGCGCAGCGCCTCCCGCGCGCCCTCGAGCGATCCAACGATCTCGAAGCGCAGCGAGGCGGCCGCAGCCTCGCCGGCCCGCTGCTGCGCGTCGACAAAGGCCATCAGGTGTGAGCCCGACGTCATGCGCGAGACGGCGAAGCGCGGCGACGCCCCGCCGTCTCCCGCGGGCTGCGAGTAGAGCTGCGCCGCGTCGGTGAGCGGCGAATCGGCCGCGACATGGATGCCCCACGTGAGCGGCGAGCTCACGTAGGTGCCGACCAGCCGCGCCGGGTTGCCGCGGTGGATGTCGGCGACGATGCCCTCGGTGAGCAGGATCGCCACGTCGAGCTCGCCGTCGCGGAGGGCTTTTGCCATCGCGCCCGTGCCTCCTGGAAAGTCTGTCCACCGCACGTCAATGCCGCGCTCCGCAAAGAGGCCCGCCTTTGCCGCCGTGTGCCACGGCGCGTTGAAGTGCTCCGGCACGCCGCCGACCCGCAGCACGCGCGCCGCAGTGCTGCTCATGCGTCGCATGGAGCGCCTCTTCGACTCGCCCAGCAAAGACGAGCCCGCGCCGAGGCCAGCACCGATGACCTGAGGGATGTCGTCTCGGATCAGCTGGCGCGACCAGCGATTTCTTTTTCTGCTGTGAACCTCGCGGGGCTCGGGTGTTGCGCCCGCACACGCTGTTCCTCCCTCTAGGTCTCGCACAAAGAAAGAAAGAAGACAGACAACCCAAACGAGGGGTAGGGGAGGAGGACAGGGTCCCCACCTGCACGAGCAGGATTTTGGAAGGACGATCAGGGGGACAGGCGGGGCTCTCCTGCTCCTGACAGGCGATCGCAGCGCAGCACAAAGTGGCGCATAAAAAATTCCTGAAGTCAGAGTGACACTCAATGTTCCGACACTTGCGCGTCGGCCACCGCCTCGGCGCGGGCCTTTCGCGCGCGGCGCGGAGAGGCGCCTCGTCCGGGGCGGAGCTGCAGTCCCGCCCGCCGCGGCCGCCCGCCGCGGGCAGCAGCAGCAGCTATCCGCAGCCTCCGGGATTCCGCCGCGATTCGGACGGCGGCCGCACGCTGACGACGCGCGACCTGATGGCGACGCGCGCCTTCCTCGGGTACGAGCAGCGGGTGACCCACCCGGCCAACTACCGCTACCTCCTCGGCTTCCTCTCGGGCCACGCCATCATCGACCCCGAGAAGACGCTCCTTTCGCTGCGGCGCGTGCTCTCGCTCCTCAAGAAGATCTCCTTCTCGGGCGGCAAGGTGCTGGTGGTGAGCACGCAGCCCAAGCTGGCGCGGCTGACGCGCGTCATCGGCGAGCAGAGCGGCCACTTCTACCTCGCGCGCAAGTGGACGCCCGGCCTCCTCTCCAACTGGGAGCTCTCGCGCCGGCAGGTCCGCAAGGCGATCGAGCTGTCGCCCATCGCGCAGCGGACGGGCCGCGTGCGGCAGAGCGACGTGCAGCGCGCGCTCAACTTCAAGGGGATCGAGCACATGGCGCGCCCGCCCGACGCCATCGTGTTGCTCGACTCGACTTCGCTTCACGGCGAACCAGCCGCCGCAAACATCCCCGTGATCGGCGTCGTCGACACGGACGGCCCCGCGCGCGACGTGGACTACCCGATCCCGGCCAACGCGAACTCGGTGCGCTTCTACCACACGCTCGCCAACCTGCTCGTGCGCGCGCTCAAGGAGGGCGAGGCGCTGCGGGCGACGCTGGGAGAGTACACCTCGCCGGCCGAGGGCGATCTCCCGGCGGCGGCGGGGCACCGGTGAGGCGGCGGGAGGAGGGCAGACTTGGTGAGCGCTGTCGAGATCGGTTAGCCGTGTTCTTTAAGGATAGTTCGACACACACACGCGCCGGCTGTCTCATGTGTACCGCAGCCGCTTCCCACAGCGAGCGCTGGGAATGTGAGGACAAGTTTACCCACAAGACTGAACCCCCGCAGGCGAGCCAGCCAGCGAGCGCACCGCTGGGATGACCTGCACGAACCCCTTTGAATTCTTGCCTATCGACACGGTGGGCCGCATCCTGGCTCACGTGCCGCTTTCGCTGCTGCCTCGCACAATCGCGGCCGTACGTGCATCGAGCAGCGGAGGTGCGGTGTGTATGGCAGGAGACACCGTCTGGCAGGCTCTAGTGCCGCGATTGGATCCTCGCGACGGTGCTCCAGCCTGTCTCTCGAGCCGTAAGTCGGCTCGGCTCGTCCGTGGCGGCGAGGCGTCCTTTGTGCGCGCGTGGGGCCTGCTGCTGACGCGCGCTGAGGCGCTGCACCACAGCGTCGCGGTCTGCGGCCAGGACAAGCGACACCTGACGCTCGCCAAGCTAAAGCACCTTCTCGCGCGCTTTTCGTGCGCCCTCGTCGATCACGCGTCGCCCGTCTACAACGCCACGCTGCTCATGGAGGCGCGAGGGTGTGTGTGGTTCGACGGCTCTGTGCAGCGAGGCGAGCAAGCCTCTCCCGAATGGTGTGGTAGGTGTGCAAGGCGCGAGGCACGCGCGAGGCGAACCTGGCGCTGTGCGCGGCCCACTTGCTGCGTGAGCGCGGCTGCGACGCCAATGCGCGGCCAAGCGGCGACCGGAGCTGCACGCCGCTCGTGATCGCCTCGTGCCGCGGCCTGCCGAGGCTCGTCGCCCTGCTCCTCGAGGCTGGCGCCGACCCGTCCATCGCAGGGGAGGGCCGCTTCCGGCTTGGAGTGCCGGGAGGCGCAAAGACGCTGCGCGGCTGCCACACCCCGCGAGGCTGGATCGAGGTGGTTGCTGCGCGCCGCTGGCGGCGAGCGCCGCAGGCCCTCCGGCCACGTCCGCTCACGCCCGTCTTCGTGTGCTCTCGCGTAGGCCTTGCTCACCGCAGAGGCGGCGCACGGCGTGGAGGCCGGGGACCAGCTGTCGCTCCAGCGGTGCCGCCGGCTGCTGCAGTCGGCGGAGAGTGGGTAGAGCACTTGGGGTTGGAGAGGAGCTCTGACAGGTCTCTCTCTTCTTGAGGTTGGAGCTTTGGTGTTCTGCTATGTTTTCCCCCTCCCTCCCTCCCTCCGTCCAAGTGTTGTGCGATAAATAAATAAAACGGACACACCAAACGAGCAAAAGTTTCTTCTCTCTCCAAAAAACGAGGGGTGGGTCGTGGGTCGTGGGAGAAGGACAGCGTGGACAGGGGGTTATTCCCCACCTGAACGAGCAGGATCTTGTAAGGACGATCAGGGACACAGGGTGAAAGAAAAAAGAAAGAAGTTTACAAACAAACTCCCTCGCAAAGAAAGAAAGAAAATAGACAACCCAAACGAGGGATAGGGGAGGAGGACAGGGTCCACACCTGCACGAGCAGAATTTTGGAAGGACGATGAGGGGGGACAGGTGGGCCCCCTCTGCTCCTGACAAGGGACACGACAGGCTCGCAGCGCGGTGTTTTGCGAGGATTGTAAATTTCCTCGCCTTCCTTTTCTTGCCTCTTTTGGTACCTGTGTCGAACCTGTGTAAAAGAAAGAAAGAAAACAGACAACCCAACCTGTGTGCTGTGCGGAATTCTGGAATTCTTTTTCTTCGGAAGAAAGTTCAGTGTCTTCAGAGCCCGACGAGTGCTCACGTAAACGCATAACCCCGCGCGTGTTCACACTGCGGCCAGCTGCGCCGCGGCAGCTGGTCGTGCGTATGCCAGACACCCACGCTCACGCAGAGGCCGCTCCAGCAACACAGGAAGAGGCGGAGGAGGTCGCCACGCTCACCGCGCTGCCACTGGAGGTGCTCGCAGAAATCGCCTCGGCGCTGCTGCCGCCGCGCCTCTTCGCAGCACCGCCTGCAGAGTGGCGGCACCTGATGAATCTGGTGTCGGCCTCGCACATCACGCACTTTGCGGCGCTCGAGGCGCTGCGAGAGCGCGTGCCGGTCGAGAGCGATCTTCGTCCAGCGGAGCTCTGCGCTCTGGCGGGATCGCTGCTGTCCGGCGGCGGCGCCTCCAGGTGGGCCCCTGTGCGTGCACTGCGGGCTGTGCGGGCAAAGACCAACTTCACCCTCGCCCTCCAAGCGGCGCCCAAGCTGTCGGGCGCGTCGCTCTGCGCGCTCGCGCCGCACCGCCTGTGCCTTTTCGGCGGTCGGGACTCCTCCTCCGGTGACACTCTTAAGGCCACGTACCTGGTCACGCTGCGATCCGGGGTGGCGATCTGGGACGAGCTCGTCGGCTGCGCTGCACCCCCGGCCCGCTGCTACCACACCGCCACACTCTGGGAGGAGGGCCACGGAGGAGGAGCAGCTCCGCCGATGGTAGTCTTCGGCGGCGCCGGTGACGGCGACGCCGGCAACGAGGCACTCTTCGACGACCTGTGGAGCGCCAGCCTCGCTGCTCCGACCGGCACGGCGAAGCACGCGGCGGCTCCTCCTCTCTGCTGGAGGCAGCTGCGGCCTCTCGGTGCCTCCTCGCCCGCCGCGCGCTCCTCGCACGTTTGCGCTTCGTGGCCTGCAGACCGCTCCCTCGTCCTTCACGGCGGCCTCTCGTCGGGCGGCGTGCTCGGCGACACGTGGCTGCTGCGGCCGCACGGCGGAGGCGGCGGAGGCGGCGGAGGCGGCGGAGGCGGCGGAGGCGGCGGAGGCGGCGGAGGCGGGGGCGGCGGGGGCGGCGGGGGAGGGGGCGGAGGCTGCGAGTGGGTTGAGCTGGCGACGAGCGGGCCCGCGGTCAAGCGGGCGCACCACTCGGGCGGTGTGGTGAGCGACGCGACGTTGCTCATCTTTTCTGGCCAAGACGAGACGCTCATCACGAGGCGCACCCTCTCCTCCCTCGACCTGCGGACGGCCACCTGGTCCTCCGTCCCCCTCCCCACCGACACGCCGCCGCACCCGAGCCCCCGCATCGACGGCGCCGCGGCGGCCGTCCGCGGCGTCGGCCTTGTCGTGTTCGGCGGCGTCGGGGAGGACTTCGGCTTCGTCCCTCCCGCCGACGCGTGGCTGCTGCGCGGCGGAGAGGACGTGCGGCCGCCGAGGCGCCTCCTGCCGAGCAAGGCGCAGGCCGCAGGCGGCGCGGGCGGCGCGCCGGACGGACCGTTTCCCGTCGGCCCTCCCGCGCGCGCGTGCCTCGGGCTGTGCGCGGACGGCCTGACGCTGCACTGCTTTGGCGGCTTCGACGGCGAGGCGGACCTGAACGACCTGTGGAGCCTGAACCTGCACCCTCCCCGCCCGGGCGGCGAGCAGCGGGGACGCTTCGACGCGAGCCTCTTCAAGGTGCGCCAGGCAGCGGCCTCGAAGGTGCTCCACGCGACGCCCTGCGCCTACGGCAACAACTCGATCACGCCTCACATCCACGTCCTCGTCGGGCTTGCCGCTCGCGACGCCGCTCGCGCCGATGGCACTCTCGAGGGCGACGCCGACCGGTGGGGGCCCGCCAGCAGAGTTGTGAAGTCTCTCTGCGGCGTCGGCGATGCGCCCGATGCCGACCGTGGCGCGTTGCCTGTGGTCAGCCCGACTCCGCCAACGACCTCCGACCTCGCCTCTGGCTCGGGCGATGGCCTTAGTTGCGATCAGCAGGCCGCTGTGATCGCCCTTTCGGGAACTGTGAGAGACATTTTGAAGAATCGTTAACTCTAATAACTGCCTGAAATGTTCGTGTCGGCTTGTAAAAGATTTACGCCATCGACGCGCGCGCGCGACCGCGAGCGAGGGGTGCAGAGAGCTGCAACTTTGGCTTGGGGGGAGGTTCCGGCGAGTTTTTCGCGATCGGCCGCCCACGAAGGGGCCTAGCGAAACACCGAGACCCGCGACCGCACCCCTACGCTCTAGATCGAGGAGGCTTATATAGGTATCCGCTGTGCACCCTCGTCCCTCGACACGACATCATGCGCCGAGAACCACAAGCTCTTACGCCTTGGTCGTCCGGGCGGGCGCCGCCGTGCTGAGCCACCCCGCGCTGCGCCACGCCCCCGGTCGAGCCATCGCCTCGAAGAGCGCTCGGACCGACGGGTTGTGGTCAGCGTAAAAGGACCGCAGCAGAGCCACCGCCTGCTTGCTCTGGCCGGGTGGCGCGCGAGCCGCCGCCTCGCGCGCCGCGATCCCTTCGACGAGCGTGTCGGTGAGCGGGGGCAGCTGCATGAAGTCGGCGAGCTGGGTGCGGGAGCGCGGAGGGGTGGAGACATGTGAGGCAATGTGCGCGAGAGGGCGAGGGAGCGCAGCGGGCCGGGCAGGGAGGGTTGGCGACCTGCGCAGCGACGGCGCGAGGCTCCGCTGTCAACTGCGTCGCCTCGAGCAGTAAAAACTGCCGCGGGCTGAAGAGGCCTAGCCAGCCGCGCAGCTGCGGTGCGTACATGCCCCAGGCGAGGAGGCACTCCATCCAGTTGCACTGCAGCGTGGTGCACGCCTTCCAATCGTCAAAGCTTACGCCGCCGACGGCGGCACCCCTGCCCCGCAAGCAACCGCGAATGGCCGTCGCCTCGTCGCGC
Source organism: Emiliania huxleyi CCMP1516 (assembly GCF_000372725.1). Taxonomy (NCBI): domain Eukaryota; phylum Haptophyta; order Isochrysidales; family Noelaerhabdaceae; genus Emiliania; species Emiliania huxleyi. The sequence goes on from NW_005198966.1 coordinate 1,143,103, forward strand.
ACCTTGCGCGCGAGCGTGCTCCCGTTGAAGTACCTCTGGTACCCCAAGACGCTGGCTGAAGCGCTGCCAGCGCGGCTGGCGTTTGGGGCGGCGCCGCGTCGAACGGCACCGGGCAAACCGTCCGAGCCGCGGAGCAAGCGACTCGGCGCGAGCCGCGCCGCAACAGCGCCCCGCAACGCACGCCAGTGTCGGAGTGCGAGCTCCGCCGGATCCCGCAGCACGGCGATGAAGCGCAGCTGCTCAGCAGGCGGGAGCGCTGAGCGGATGCGCGTCGCAGCCCAACGGGTGTGCAAGTAGGCGGTGGTGTCAACGAGGTGAGCGCAGGGCCTGCCCAGCGCTGTCCCATTCGAGATGGTAGCCGAGGTGAGCAGGTCAGCTCGTCGCATCAGGCGGGAAGCGGCGCGGGCGAGGCCACCAAGGTAGCGTGTGTCGTCATCGAAAAGGCTGAGAGCCCCGACGCAAGTGCCATGCTCTTGCCCGCCGTGCAGTGTGGCAGTGAGCACCTCGGCGGCTGCTTCACGAGGCCCGAGCAAGAAGACCCGCGGTCTCGGCGCGCTTCCGAGCCACCGGCCGGCGCCGACAGCTGAGGCCTCTGGCGGCTCCCCACTGGCGACTAGCGCGGCTCTCAGCGAGGCCATTGACGCGAGAAGCGCGCGGCGACCCGTCGCGCCGATCGCCTGTTCCGCCTCATCGCCACGGGGCAGCCAAGCGGCGGCACGCCAGAGGGCCTGCGACTCTGGATCGACCTCGACCAGGAGCGGCGCAAGCCGGCCGTTGTATCGCGCGAAAAAGGCGCGCAGCATGTCCTCGGCGGCCTGTCTCGCGGCGGCAATGCTGGCCCCCGCCGCGGTTGCCGCGTGAATGGTGCGGTGCACTCTGCGGCCGTGTGCTGGAGCGACAGGCCCTTCTTCAGCCGCTGTGCTGTTTGGTGGGGCCGCAAGGCGGTCCGAGAGATCCTGTGCGACGCACTCGGGCCGCGCTAGGCCGAGGCGTTCGAGGGCGGCGTGCGCGGCGGTAGGCTCGGCAAGGGCCTCCGCAGGAAGCACGATCCACCGAAACGCTCGCGCCGCGGCGAACCACGCACGCAGCTGAGGCTCGTAGATTCCTCCGCCGACCACGGACGAGCGAAGTCCCGAGGCGATCAGTGCACATTTCTCCCAGCGCTCGCTGCTTAGCTCGCTCGCCGCGCCATCCCCCGTCGAGCGTGCCGCCACCTCGGACTGCGCCTCCTGGCGCTTCTGCCCGCCGCCACCGTCTCCCATGCCGCCGCTCAGCGCCGATGGCTCGATACAGCGCAGAAGCGCAGACGCCTCGGCGTACAGCTTGCCTGCGTAGGTTGCGCCGCGAGCGTAGTCCTGCCGACGGCGAAGCTCGCGCCATCGCACCGCGGCGCGTGAAGCAGGGTCGCGCAGCAACACAAGCAGTGTCGTGGAGGGCCGCAGCGTCGCCGGGAGTCGGAGCATCGCCTCGGAGGAGTGCAGGTACGAGCCGGAGCCGTCGATGCCGCGCGGCTCCCCGCCGTCGATGAGCGGCCAGCGGCGCAGGTACCACTCCTGGCCGAGGAGGAAGCGCGCCTCGACGTCAAAAAAGTTGACCTGCCGGTCCCGCCAGCTCGGCTCCGAAGCGTCGGCCCCCGCGGCCGCCATGCCGCCGACTCGAGAAAGCGTGCGGAACATCTCGACGACGCCGCATCCCTCGCAGCCGAGCATCACCACTGCGGGCCCAGGGTAACGCACTGGTGCCGGAGGCGGTGGCGGTGGAAGCGTGAAGGGGCGGCCGGGCGACACTGCCGCCTTAGCAGCCGGGTCGGCGGCGGCTGGGCGGAAGGTGGTTGTCGGAGGCACACAGTAGGGCGCAACACAGACGCGCTCAGCCTCTGCGACGCAGCTGGACAGCCGACGGTCGCTCATGGCATCGATGCTGGCCTGGTGGCACGTATAGTACGAGTAGTTGTACGCGGCGGCGACGCGGTCGCGAAAGGGCGGCCAGCAGCTCTCCCCGATGAGCCAGTCGGTCGGAAAGTGGCCGTACTTTGCCTTTGGCTTGGCCTCATCGTAGGTGTTGAAGTGGACCAGAAAGACGTCGGGCACCTGCGTGCACAAGGTCAGAGTCGGCTTATAGCGCTCGGCTGAGCGCAAGCACAGGCCGGAGAGGGGAGGCTAAGGATGGAGCCCACCACGTGCCACGCTGCTTGCTTGGCGGCCAGCTCGTAGTTCCAGGAGACCCGGTCCTTGCCATAGCCCACGAATGTCTCCTCGTAGGCGTGTGCGTCGGCGCGAGGTACGATGGTGTAGGGCTCGCACCCAAACCGATACTCAGTGGCAAAAGGCGTGTCTGCTGAGAGGAAGGTGTGCACCTGGAGCGAGGGTGGCGAGCGGAGCGGCTGTGAGATGAACGGGCGGTGCTGTTGGCCACCGCGACGGCGACTCGGGCGGAGCTGGTGGCGCTGGTGGCGGCATCGGTGCCAGCGGGGCAGGGGTAGCAGCAGTAGATCACGCTCGCCTGGTCGCACTCGTGTCCACGCTCGTAGACGGCCGAGGCAAAGGAGATCAGATCGCCCGAGCCGACGAGCTGGCGCAGTGCCGGCTTGTCCAGCGCCTCACCCTCCGCCTCGCTCGGCCGCGGCCCGACTTGCTCAAAGGCGGCGACGACGAGGACGTTCTTCGAGCCGGGCCGCACCTCGAGCTCTTCGAGGCGCGAGCGCAGCCGCGCCGACGGTCGCACCGGGTAGGGAACAAAGTCTACGTCGGCCGCGAACACGTGCGTCGCCTCGCACCCTCGCAGCGCCGCGTTGCGCAGTAGGTTGTAGGGGAAGCGGTTGGACGGGGCGCGGTAGCCGACGTCACTTACCAGGGCGAGCGCCACGCGCTCTGGCGCCGCGACGGACCTGCCACGGTAGCGCAGCGCCATGTCTGGGCCCGCACCGGCGAGCGAGGCGTACTCGTCCGCCTCGACGAGCATTGCGATGGAGACCCAGCCGTCCCACGAGAGCAACATGCGGTGCAGCGAGGCAAGCCGCTCCTGCGTCATGATGGTGAGCAGGCAGACGTTGGAGAGAGGGTCGAATGCGCCGGCGGCCGCCACTCCGCTCGCCATGCCCAGCACGGCGACGGCCACCGGCATCCTCATAGCGGTGAGGGAGGAGGCCCCTGGCGGGCGAGGCGCCCCCACCGCGCGTTCGAAATCGGCGGGCGCTTCGCCGCGAACCTGCGCGCAGGCGAGGAAAATTGAATTCTTTTAGCCGGGTTGGCATGCCCGCACCGCGTCCCGCACCACTTTCGAGGCGCTCCTCGTTGTTGTTGCTTCTCGCCGTAAACGAGGTGCACTGCTTTGCCATCGCCGCAGCACCAGCACCGAGACCACTGCTACTGGCGTCGAGGCAGTGGGCGCCCAGACTCGTCGAGCCGGACACGTGGTCAGAGTGGACTCTCCGCGATGTCGGCATCCTCGACGGCAGTGTGCTGGCAGTGGCAATGAGCGGGTTGTTTGTCCTGAGCTCTCGCAGCGGCAGCGGCGGCGGCGGCGGCAGCAGCGGCAGCAGCGGCGGCGACAGCAGCGGCAGCAGCACCCGCGATCCCAACGAGCTGCCATCCATCCTTGAGGCGCGCGAGTCTCGCAGCGGCGGACCGCCACAGATGGCGGCGCCGGCGGAGGCGCTGCCTGATATCGTCGTCCCGGCTATCAGCGACACGGACGACGAGCGCCTGTGGGTGCCGCAGACGGATTGCCTTTCCTTCCGGCCGCTTTGCCTGTGCGTGAGCCAAGGCTACTACGTCAATCTTCTGCGCTTCGTCGGCGGTGGCACGCTCGGCTGCCACCGACACTCGTCGCCGGTGCACGCCCACACGATCCGCGGGACGTGGGGCTACAAGGAGCACGCGTGGGAGGCGCAGGCTGGCACGTACGTCTTTGAGCCACCCGGCGAGACGCACACGCTCGTGGTCGGGGAGGAGGAGATGATTACGCTCTTCCACGTGACGGGCGCCCTCTTGTACTGCGACCCCGACGACCCCGCCACCGTGCTCGGCTTCGACGATGTCTTCACAAAGCTGGAGAAGGCGCGTGCGCACTACGAGCACGTTGGCTTGGGCGCAGATTACGTGGACCAATTCATTCGATGACGGCATGGCGGGCGGCCGGAACGATCTTCTTTCCGGCTGTGTTTCATTCATCATTCGAATACCGCATAGGAAAGAAGTCATGTAGCCGCTCGTGCCCTGTTAGCTGTTTCTTATTTGTCAAGAGACTACACTATGCGGAGATCAACTATGGGGGGGGGCAGATCAACTAGAAAGAAAGAAAAAAAGGGAGGGGGAGGACGGCACGCCGCCACCCCACAGGGATTTTAAAGGGCAGATCAACTAAGCGCCCGAACGAGAAATTTCTTTTCCTTGCACGGCTCCCTGCCCGTGGATGCTCCTCGCGCTGCTGACCCCGCTCGGCCTCAACGTCCCGGCTGCGTGCCCGCGGGCCGCCGTCGCTGCGTGCACGCCAGCGGCTCGCGCGGCGCCGGCGGCCGCGGCCGCGACGGCCGGCTCTGGCGGCCTCAGCGCAGCCGCCGCGATCGCAGCCTTCTGGTCCCAAGTGGTTGAGACACAGAAGACGCAGACGCGACGAGAGGCGACCCTGCCGATCGAGGCGACGGCGGACGCGGCGCTCGTCCTGGAGTACATGAACAGCTGCGCTGACCTTTGCAGATCAGACGCCTGCTCCGTCACGCTGCCGGCGACGGAGCAGGCGACAGCGGACGCGGCCATCCGGGTGGTCGTCGAGCCCACGGCCGCCTCGTCGCTCGAGCCGCCGCCGTCGCCCGCCAGAGAGGCCGCCGCCAGCACCACGCGCGAGGCGGCCCTCGAGCAGATGATGACGTGGTTCACGGGCGCGCTGATGGCTTGCGAGATCGGCGACATCGACGCCGACGCGGACGACGCCGCGACGGACGACGAGACGTTCGTCGCGCTGGGCCGCTCGCTGCTGCACACCAAGTCGTCGGAGGTCACCTTCGCCCCCACCGTCCAGGAGATGCACGCCGACCTCTGGAGGCTCGTGGCCGAGTCGGACTACCTGCTCGACGGCTCGGGCGGCGCGCGCACCCGCCGCTGCCGTCCGCCCAGCGCCGGCTGGCGTGCCTCCGTGATCAGACCGCCGCGCCACGCCGCGCCCGCAGGCGCCGCCCTCTTCGTCGCCCCCGCCTTCACCAACTTTGAGATATTTGACGACTTCAGCCTGCTTGTGCGCTCGGGGCTCCGCTACCTCGTCTCGCCCAAGATCGAGGTGCACGTGTACCACCCGCTCGCGCGGAGCGAGAGGCTGCGCGCGCCAATGCCGACCGTTCACATCTATCTCGACAACGAGGACCTGTTCGCTGACGGCGACGGCACACTCGCCTCCCTCCTAGGCTCGATGTGAGCGGCAGCGCACTTGGAGCACTTGGAGTGCAGTCATTACCAATTTCTTGGGCGTCCAATTTCTTTTTTCGTGCCAGTGCGCGCCAGTCCCGTGCCCAGTGTTGTGCGAGGGAGTTTTGTTGTAAGATTCTTTTTTCCACACAAGTGGGACGCCCAAATGGGACGCCCTCCGACCAACCCCCCAGTCCCGGACTTGCTTCGAAAAGAGCTGAAGAATCAAATGCCATGCCTAGCACCCCGCGCACTCCTCGGAACGGACTATCGCACAGTCGTTCCGATTCTGGCGGTGACTCGATTTGGTGTGGAATAAAGAGGCAGCTCTCCGCAGCGCAGCGTGTCTGGTCGGTCGGGGCAACTGACGGGGCAACGGGCGCACTGCCGGAGTATCTGGCCGCACTATTGGCGCAGCGAGAGCCAGTTACGCTTGAGCGGCGCATGGAGGAGAGCCACGACACTCCGCCGGGCACCTCTATCTGGCTGCCAGCCGGCGAAACGCTTCTTCGCGAGCTCCAGCTGCCGTTGACAGAGGTGAGCCATAGCGTGGATGCCATGTTGACGACATTGGTGCTTTACCCGTACCGCTGACCTGCCAGGCGTCCGTCCTCGACCTCGTCGCTGAACTGAGCGCCGGCGCGCTGCCGACACTGCAGTACGTGGCCCGCTTGCTGCGAGAGATTACGACCCTGCTGGCTCAGGCAAGGACGTCATCTTGCCCGCGACAATTGCCCGCCACACTAAAACGCGGCTCTCGCATTTTAGTTCCCAAACGTGCGGCGCTACCACGTGCCGACCGGCTGCGCCGTCACTGTCGTCGGCGACCTGCACGGCCAGTTCGGAGACCTGCTGCACATCTTTCGCAGCCAAGGCTTCCCGTCCGCCACGCGGCCGTACGTCTTCAATGGCGACTTTGTCGACCGCGGCCCGGCGAGCGTCGAGGTCGCCCTCACGCTGTTTGCCTTCCAGCTGCTGCTCCCGAACAGCGTCTTCCTCAACCGAGGCGCGTGTGGGGCGGGGTCCTCTTCCTTGCCACACTCGTGACGCGTCACGATACCTCCGCAGGCAACCACGAGGAGCGGTCCGTCCACTCGCAGTGCGGCTTCCAGGCCGAGTGCAACGCAAAGTACGGCCCGGATGACGGCGCCGCCGCGATCTCCGAGCCGCCTTCCCCGGGGAGTCTTCCTTGGAGGCTGCCTGGAACGGTCCTAGGCGCGACCGCCTACGAGCTCTTCTCCGAGGCCTTCGACCATCTTCCCCTCGCCACGATCCTCAACGACAAGGCGCGCGCTCGTCAGCCGCCGCCATTGTCACCCAATGACTTCCTCCCAACTCTCTCCTCCCACCGCCACGCCGGGCCAGCCGCCCTCCCCTCCCTGGCAGGTGCTCGTCCTGCACGGCGGCGTGGACGACGAGATGACGCTCGAGCAGCTCGAGCGGCTGCCGCGCAAGGAGTACACCGTCAACCAGGCCCGACGCTTTCCCCTCACGCTTCGCTCGGATCGTGCCCCGCCACTCCCCCCAACCCCCTCTCCCCTCTCGCAGGCCAGTCTGCTCGGGTTTGGCCGTCCGGGCGGCCTAGTGCACCCTCACATGCGCGCGAAACTCGTCGCGATGGCGGCGCGGGAGAAGGAGTTGCGCCCGATCCACTCGGCCCTCTGGAATGACCCGGGCACCGAGCCCGGCGTCAAGCCGAACCCATACCGTGGCGGCGGGTGCCTCTTCGGCGCCGACGTGGCCGCCGGCTTCCTCGAGCGGAGCGGGCTCGGGCTCATCCTCCGGTCGCACGAGGAGGTAGTTAATCCCTGCCGCTAGCTCTAGTCTTGCCGCCGCTTGCCACCCTCACACCACCTACCCGCCGCCCGCCCCAACCGCAGGTGCCGGAAGGCTTCCACTGGCCGTACGGGCCGGGGAGGCACCTCGCGACTGTCTTCTCCGCATCAAACTACGCGGGCAAGACGCTCAATAAAGGCGCGTATGCGCTGCTCGGCGCGGCGGGCTCGTGCCCCTCCGACCCGGCCTTGAACCCCCCGCCGATCGACGCCACGCCCGCCGCCGCGGCACTGCCAAGCGCCGACGAGGAGGAGGAGGAGGGAGCGACGGCGGAGCACCCGTTCGGAGGGTTGCGGTTCGTGTCCTTCGACGCGGATGAGCTGCCGCGGTTGCGCGTGGCGCAGCGGCAAGAATACCTCCTTGCCTCCACCATCTTGGTGCAGCGCGACGAGCTGCTAGCCGCTTACCAAGCGACCGCCTCTGTGCGTTGGCGGGCGGGACGGCGTCTAGATGTCTTGAGCGGCGTGCTCTGCCGTGAATAGGCGGCCGACCGGGGGGCGACGGGCGAGCTGCCCGTCGATGTGTGGGAGGAGGAGACGCGGTGCGTGCTGCGCGCGCCGCCGATGCTGCTCCCGCCGATGCGCGGCTTCCTTCTCGGCCGGGACTGGGGTGGGTCGCCGACGGTTCGCTACCAGGCTTTCCTCCTCGGCCGCTTCCGCCTGGCGGTACCGCAGCTGGCGCCGCTGCTTCCGTATCGCGACTACCTCGTGCTGATGCTCGCCAACCTCGACACCAAGCGGAGCGGCGCCGTCTCGTCGCGCCAGTTCGCTGCTGCGTGCCGCGCGCTGCACTTGCACTTTGGCGACGCCGCGGCGCTGTGCGCCAAGCCGGGCGAGGTGCTGGCTGCCATGGGGATTGGGTCTGGGCGGTCGAAGGAGGGGAGCGTCGCCATCCGGGGCGTGGCGGCGCAGCTGTGCGTGCTGGTGGCCGACTGCCCCGCGGGGGTAGGCGGCACCTCGCTGAGCGGCTTCCTCTCGCGGCTCTCGACGGACGAGGTCCTGCTCTCTCTGCTCGCGGCGCAGCCGCCGCCGCCAGAGACGCCGCGGGACGGCGAGCCGATGGAAGAGGAGGATGTTCACTAGTCTCATTTCATCTTTGCAGACAGATACGAGATACTGCGCGGTCGTGCTTGGAAATCCTGCATGCACATGTGTAAGTGTTGTGACTTCTCGTGTTAAAAGAAAGAAAGAAGAAAAGCAGAGCGCCCCGCCCCCACCCCCACCCCACCCCACCCCACCCCGTGAGAGTGACGCTTCCCCGACAGCGGGATGTGGGAGAACGGCACCACGGGCCGTGAAAAAAGGCACATCGGCGGTTCGTAACGTATCGGGTGTTACTAATCTAGTGTAATTGCTCTCTCAAAGCGACAAATTTGATAAGCGGGTCAACAGTCCCGGTTCTGCAGGCATCTTCAAGCGCATCTCTTCGAGCGCCCCCTGCGGTTCTGAAAAGACCGAGAAAATTTTGCATTCGAAGGCAAGTGATTGCAGCTCTCGCCGGCTCGAGCCACGTTCATTGGTCACCGCCTAGCTCCGGAGCAACATCATGTCGGCTCCTCTCGGGCGGCGCAGCTCTGACACAAACGTTTCAACCTATTCATATTCAGGCGACTACGCTCGGCCCCAGCGCGAGGCTGGTGCTTGCCACCGCTTGAGGCGGCGCTTGCAGCACCACGCGCAGGCAATTTGTCTCCTGCTAGCCGCCGTCGCCGTGGCAGAGCGAATCTTTGCGGTCTCAGCTCACTTTGAACCCGTGTGAACCTTCATGAGCTTCTCGGGAAGCACGGCATGCGTGTTCGCCGGCAGCCAGGCGTCGGCCAGTGCATCACGGACGCACCTTCGCCGCCTCCTCTTCGGCAGCCTAGCTTTCCCTCCGCTGTGCAGCGGGTGCGTCTTTTTCGTTCGCTGGCGAGCCGACGGCGGTGCCGATGACCTCTTGCGTTTAGTGACCGCCCTCGGGTATGGTGCTGCAACGCTCCGCATCCAAGCCACAAATCGCATCTGGGGCGTCAAGGAGGTTGATAGCGTCCGATTGTGGCGTGTGATGCGACGGGTGATTCTCGCACGATGCATTGCTTTTGCGTGGGGGACCGTCGCCCTCTACCTCTTGCAGACTATTGCGCCGGAAGCGTGCAGATCACTTGACACGTATGTTCCAAGAGATTTGTCGCTTCCCGCCGCGCTCAGTGCTCTCCTCGGCACTGCCACTGCCTATGCCGCTGCGACTGAGGGCACCCGGCGGCGCGTGTTGCGGCTGTGGCAGGTGCCGCTCTCCTCCCTCCTCCCACAGGACCTCGGCGAGCTTGCGCCGCTCCTCGAGCTCGACCGGAGGCGCCGGCAGTTTTCGAAAGCCTTCGTGGGCGGCGGGTCCGCTGTGGCCGGCGCAGACGCCACGACTCCCGCAGGGTTGCGGCGTACCACGGCAACGCGCGCACCGTTGCGCCGGCGCGGCGAGGGTTCGCTTCGCGATCCCCTCAACACATCTGTTTAGATGATTTGGGAGTGACCAATCTGTTAGGTAGGGGAGACCGCGCAGCGCGGTATTTAGTTGGGCGACCCAGCATCTAGAGAGAGCATGAAGAGAGAGGCGGCTAGGGCGATCCAGAATATAGAGAGAGAGGAGCAGAGCTGAGAGGACCTGCCCACACCGTGAGAGGATCAGGAACAGGATGTGAAAAAATCTAAATTAAATATTCTTATCTTCTCCCTTGCCTCCGCGACGCTTCACGCCGCTCCTGAGGGACAGTCAGAGTCTCACCACGGATACGCATACGTCCGTGGGAGTGCCCCCCTCCCCCACCTGCCCTGCTTAAAAAAGGAATAGCATGCCCCGAGAACGGCGACATCTGGCGGGGGAACCAGGGAAGGAGGTTTGGCCTTTGTCTTTCTTTGTCCTCTCGGAGGAACATGTTCTCTCGGCGCCCATGGCCTTTCTTTCCGACTTAGCTCTTATGGGACCCCTAGGGTTCTGAGGGCCGGATTTTTTAAGACCTTTTAAGAAACGAGGAGATTTGGGGGCTGAAATTGCCATTTAAGAGATTGCAGGCACGGGGGGTCCCTCTTTTAAGACCGTTTAAGAATTTTGAAAATCGGCCTCACCGGCCATGCGTCGCTGGGTTCCGCGCCGTTTTCTCCAATACTGCCGTTATTAGGCACAAAACCGCCTCTGAAGACACATCTGTAAGTCTGGTGCACTGGCAGGAGCCATACTCGCATAGGGGGCGCGTGCTAGCTGACTGTAGCCAGCTTCCCGGCCTCCGGCGTCTACCGGGAGCCTCCCGCGCGGACCATCGACCTCGGGAGCTCTCCCGCACCGTTTAAGCCCGTTTAAGACCGCGTTTAAGGATTCGGCGGCCCAGCAGCTCTTAAAACCTGCCTAGGCAGGTTTTAAGCCGTTTAAGCTGCAGGCGCCCCAGGGCCCACCCTTTTAAGCCTAGGGGTACCCTAAGCTTTCCGAGGTTTCGTACGCTAATGACGTCCTCTCTTCTTTGTGTGCACCGTCTTTGGAGGAACAGAGGATATGAGGTGAGTCTGAGAGACTTTTCTTCTCAGACTCAGTTGTAGAGTATGTACATGCACACAGAGAGAGAGGGCGGGGGGCCATACTGCTTGACTGTACACGACTTTGGGGTATCCAAGTCCAAACTCACGTACTGTATTGACATGCTGTCACACTGACGCCGTGAGTCTAAAGTCTGAAATTCCGGGTCGTTTGCTCAGTCCCCGCCGTCGCCCAAGCACACTCCCGTCTCCTGAGCCGCGATGGTGCGTCCCTCCGCCGCCTCTTCGTCCAATGCCCAAGGGCCCAGCACGCGAGTGGCCTTGTGAAGGCTGGCGGCACGGGCGAGGAGCGGTCCGAGCGAGTCGCGTGGCACGGTCACCATCCAGCCGCTCGCCTGCAGAGTCAAACCGCGCGACGCTTTGTGTCGGTCTAGTCGCAGACACGGTCGCGATGCGGCCCTCGCCTCTCTCGAGCGCGTGAGCCACACGAGAGCCCCTACAGATGCGAGACAAGGCGGAGTGACGACACCGACGCGGGCTGCAAAAGTCGCGTGGCGCGCTCCTGCCGCCGCACGCTGCACTGCCGGCAACCGCGCACACCTCCAGCGCTCGGCTACAACGCTGGGCTGGAGCAAAACGCAATTGGCTGGTCGGCGGCACGCGAGAGCCTCGACTAGGGCGAGGGCCGCCACCGCCGCCTCCGAGCAGCCGCCGTCGCGAGTCAGCGCCTCGAGCAGCGAGGGCGGCTGCGCCGGCGCGGCGAGCTCGCTCGCATCGCCGCCCTCGCCTGCCCAGCCGCCATCGTCTGCGGGCGCGGCGAGCGCGACGATGAGGGCGGCTTCGGCCGCATCCGCCGCCGGGCACGCACAGAGCCACGCCGCTAGGCGCAGCAACGCCGCGGCGCCGCCGCCGTCGCCGCCGTCGGCCAAAGGAAGCGACGCAGCGGCCAGCGAGCCCGCGCCGGCGACGAGCAGAGGACGCGTGCTGACGGCAGCTCTCGCCTCCGACTCCGCTGACTCTCCGCCGTGCGCCCACTCGCGACTGCGGCCGTCCGCGTGCAGGGCGCGACAGAGAGCGAGCGACACCACGCCCGCCGCCTCCGCACTCGCCGACGCACTGCGGCCCGCCTTTGCGCCGCCATCGCCGTTGTCGCCCTCTCCGACGTCGCCATCACAGCCAACCCCTCCCTCGCCGCCACCCTCGCCGCGGCCGCGGCTCCCGTCCACGGCGAGTGCCCCGTGGACAAACGCGGCGGCGCGCGGCGCACGGCCCGCCCACGCACGCACGAGGGAGGCGACGGCGGTGCTCTTCGCCGCCGCGCTGCCTGCGCTGCGCACCGCTGCCCAGAGGTCGTCGCACGCGCTGCGGTGGCAGCCCAACCGGCCGGAGGCTTCGGCGCGGCGCACACGCAGCTTGACGTGCGACGGGGCGAACCGCAGGCCCGCGGACGCGCTCGCGCGCGCAGCCTCCCACGCCCCTAGCCGCAAGTGGACTGCGGCGGCGTTGGCGTGGAGAGTGGCCAGCAGGGAGGGCGAGCAGCGGGCGGCGGGCGGGTGCCGCAGCTCCGCGATCCCAGCCTCATACTGCTCCAGCGCCTCGCAAAGCATCGCGCGCGCGTCGGCGCTGCCTTGAACGCGGCCAGCCTCGACGAAGCTCTCGTTGCCTCTGAAGCGGCAAACCTCGGCCCGCGCCACCCGCCGCTTCGCCTCTGCTGCAGCCTCCTCCGCCACACCCGCCTCCGCCCACCTGGCCTCCTCTGCCACACCCGCCTCCGCCCGCGTAGCGTCCCGCCCGCCCATGGCCTCGCGCATCATGTCGGCCGTCGGCGCGGCGGGCGGAAGCTCATCGACTGTCGCCTGGTCGAGCGCATCGCCGCAGCCAGCGGCGAGACGCTCCGCGGCGCGCCGCACCTCGTCCTGGTGCGCACGCACCGCCTCCTCCTCCTTCTCGACCTTGGCGCCCAGAGCCGACAGGTCCTCAGCGCGCAGCGCCATCATCCCTTGCCGCCGCACCTGCGCCGCCGCGTCCGCCACCGCCGCAGCCCGCCCCGCTGCCTCCTCCTGCTCTCGGATCGCCGCCGCGGTCTCCTGCCCCGCCGCCGCCGCCTCCGCCTCGGCCGCGAGCCGCGCCGCCTCGTCCGCCGCCGCCGCCGCCTCCGCGTGCGTCTTGCCCGAGCAGATCGCGGCGGCAGCCGCCTCCTCGGCCGCCCCAATCGCCGCCTGAGGCGCCCCGGCTCGCCGCGCCGCCCCCGCCGCCATCCGCCCTGCGTGCCCCGACGCGGCCTTGCGCACTGCCGCCGCCGCCGCCGCGGCCGCCTCTTCCGGGGTGGGCGCGCCCTGCGAGGCGCGCAGTGCCTCGGCCGACGCCACCGCCATGGCTGCGTCCATCTTTGCGCCGAGCGAGACTGCCGCCTCTGCGGCGGCTGCAGCTGCCGCAACCGCCGCCGGAGGAGCGCCGCTCTCCTCGGCGAGACGCCGCGCGGTCGCGCCGGCCTCCGCGCCGGCCGAAGTAAGCGACGCCTATGGTATGCGACGCGGACGCGTGATGGGAACGTTCCGCGGTGCGGGAGCCGCGCCGCCCGCCACGGCAGAGAGCGCGCGCCTGCACAGCCTGCGCAGTATGCGCAGCGTCGGCTGGAGCGGCACCCGGCCCACCGCCCGCACTGACGCCGTGCTCCTCGCCGGCAGCGTCGGGCAGGCCTTGAGCGGCCAAAGCGCCGCCATCGCCGCCGCCGCCGCCGGCGGCGGCAGGGCCAAGCGATGCTGCAGCGGAGGGCGACGAGGGAGAGGCCGCGCCGGTGTCGTGAGCCGCGGCCTCCCCGCCCGCCGCTGCCGCGAGCACGCGCGCGAGCGCCGCGGAGGCGGCGCGGGTGGCGGGAGTCGGAGGCGAGCCGCTCTTGACGCCGAGCGGCGACTCGACGAGGAGTGAGCGGCGGGCGGACGCCACGAGCGGAGGCGTGATGTCGACCCAACGACCAGTCGCATCGGCATTCCACCAGTGGCGGACGCCGACGAAGATGCGCTCCGCGCCCGACGGCTCGTCCCGCAGCCGCTCGAAGACGCAAAAGCCCCGCACGACGCTGGTCCCGACGGACGCCTCGGCGAGACGAGTCGCGTTCGCAAACGATCTCAGCGGAAGCGGCACGACTCCCGCGGCGGCAGCCGCAGTTAGCTCGGCGGCGGACGGCGGCTCCACCGCCCGGCAGCGGGAGCCGCGCAGGTGGGAGCCACCCAGCAGGCGCTTGAGTGGCGGGCATGAGCGGAACGAGTCGGGCCAGCCGTCTGGGAAGCCGAGCCGGAGAGGCGGCTGCGTGGGTGGACGCCAGAGCGACTCGCGCGTGGCAGCGTCGGCGCACTCGACGTCGGAGTCATCGCCGAGAAGCAGGCCGTCGGCGAGGCTGGCCGCCATGTCTGTCGCGCGTCGCGTGCGTCGCCGCGGCACCAGCGAGCCAGGTCGGTCCGCAAGTCGGCGTGTTCTTTCTTTTTCAGTGTATGTAGCTCCTCGTTCATTCCCGTAGGAGGCTCTGCTGACAGGGTTTGCGATGAGGAGCGACCCGTTTTTGAAAACAAAAAACAAATTCTCGAGGGGAAAATTTGTTTAAGGTCATTCACGGGTGTCCGCGGCCCACTGTGCCCGCTGGTAGGACAGTGATCGCCGCAAACCCTGAGAACGGGTCCTTCAGCCACCAAAGCGGGATCACCCGAGAGCAGCTGAGCCTGCCTCTGGCCTCGCCTCCCTCTCCTTCAGGCATTCGTGGCATCCTATGGGTCGTCCAGAGTATCGACCTCTGGCTTGTCAGCCGCCCCACCGAGGGCACCATGAAGTACAGCGATCGCCATCTCGCTGGCCTCTTCGCAGGCCCCCCCGACCGCGTCGAACTCATCGGCGCGGGCTCTCTCGGCTACGGGACCGGCCCCAGCTTCGGCTGAGGGCTAACAAGCTGCCGAGCCCAAATCACTGTGAGAGTCGTGATTTCTTGTTGGTCTTTAAAAATCTCTCTCTCAAACCCTGTGGTCAGCTCCATATGATATATTTTTTGTAGGCATTCTCTCTCCCGTCTTAGGTATATTGTTGGTAGACAAGACTCAGAGCTCACACAGAATCACAGCGGGAGGAAAGCGGCGAGTCGCAATTCCAGGGGTCGTTGTGGCGGGCCACCCTGTCCAGAGAGGCATTCTCTCTCCCCGTAACACCAAAAAACTACTATGTCTTGGAGTGAAAAGTAATCCGAGCAAGCACGCGGCCGCAGTGAATTAAAAGGGGCGGTTTTCCTCCTCTTGTCGTGTGTGAGAGAGGTACTCGAGTAACAGATTTGGCAGGGGTCGAGGGAGACTGACCGCCGTCGAGACTGACCGCCGCCGAGCCGCTTTCTACACACCGGAACCCGATGCTGCCTGACCTTCTCGACGATCTCATACGCGTCAGCATCGCCGCTCGGTTGCCGGATCTCGCTGATCTGTCGAGTCTGGCCGCGGCGAGCCGCCGCATGCGCGCCCTCCTTCTCACGCGCGTTCAGCGCGGCCACGCAGTTCACCGCACGTCGCTCGAGCGTCTCGCCGAGAACCTCAGGGCACTCGTGACAAGAGAGAACTTAACGACATCACAATCACAGCTCGCCCATGCAGAGATCGCCGCGATCGCCGAGGCGCTGCGCGGCAACGGGGTGCTGACCAAGCTTAACCTCGCCCGCAAGAACATCCGTGACGAGGGCGCCACCGCGATCGCCGAGGCGCTGCGCGGCAACGGGGTGCTGAAAACCCTCTACCTACGCGAGAACCGCATCGGCCCCAAGGGCGGCGTCGCGATTGGCGAGGCGCGTTGCTCTCTCCTCCTCCTCTTGTGTCTCCGTTGCTCTCTTCTTCTTCTCTTCTAAATCCCTTGGGCTCCTCCCTGCCCTGGGGCTCTTTCTTCTGGAGCTCAAGAGATTCTGCAAGTGCTGCGGGTTATCGATAACAAAAAGCTCCTGGTGCTCTTTCTTCTGGCGCTCAAGAGATTCTGCAAGTGCTGCGGGATCGAGAAGGCCACGTTGCGTTGCCGCGTCGAACTCCCTACTGCGCGGCAACGCGGTGCTGAGAAACCTCAACCTCTACTACAACAACATCGGCGACACGGGCGCCATCGCGATCGCTGAGGCTCTGCGAGGCAACGGGGTGCTGACCAACCTCGACCTCTTTCGCAACGTTATCGGCCCCGAGGGCGCCGTCGCGATCGCCGACGCCCTGAGCGCGAGGCAGCGTTGGAAGCGCATAACCGACAGGTGGGAGAAGGTATCTGGGAAGCTGCGAGGGGTAAGCCGTGCCGCTACCCGCACGGGAGAGTGCCGCAGTCACGGATAACTCGGCGATGGTCAGGCTGACACCAGGCAGGCCGACGAAGCGGAGCTCATCGAAGCGTCGTGAGCCACCGAGGAGCATTGATGCCGGGACGTGCACCTCATTCCAGGGCGCGAGGGAGCTCTCGAAACGGGTGCACAATGGCACTTGAGGCGCCGGCAACTGAGTGGCGGCATCGAGCGCCGCCAGGCAAACATGCGCTTTGCATGGCCTCTCCCTGCTTTGAGACGGACCATGTATCGCGGACGTCGCCGCTGTACACGAGTACTTGACCGAGAATCTCGCAGCGGACGGCAGCAGCACCAAGCGGCGGCTGCGTAGGATGAGCTCATCTCCATCGGACCGAAAAGATGTGCGCAACATGCGTGAGCACGCAGATGGCCGATCACTCGCGAGCAGCGAGTCGCGCTCGGTCGCGTTCCAATCCCATCCGTGGTGCAGGCTGCCGTCAAAGATTGCGAGGACAGCGATGCAGGCATCGGCCTTGACGGTAGCCATATACAAATACACACGTGCTGGGGCGAGGTGGCCGAGACAGTGCGAGCGGCGGCACCATCTGAGGTGCCTGCGATGCGCCCGCCGGCTGCCCCCTGTTTCCCGCATCCTTCTTTTTCGGCTGCGGTTGGCCGGCGGATTCACGCCGGCCAAGAGCGGGAGCGCCAGAGAGAAGACAAAAGGCAACATGTAGCAAAGCTCTCTCTAACGCCGCGGCCAAAAGAGACCGCGGACCTTGAATTTCGGCGGCGCCGAAATTCACACAAGACTGTGAACACACCCACAGGACGCCGAGTACAAGACAATAGGAAGGGAGTGTACTCAGGCAGTCAGGGACGGGTGAGTTCAAGAACATACAAAGAGCACCTAAAGGAGCAAGGCCATACAGCTGTGAAGTGGTTTTCCACTCACTGACACCAGGCTATCAACGCCGGCGGTCGACATGCCTTCGGAGCGGCGCCAGGTCTGGCTCACCTTGCTCTCCATTGCTCTCGCAGCCGGCCTTGAGGACGGGTCCGCCCCCTTCTATGCCGCTCTCACAGCCGCTGTGGACGTCGCCAACAGCACCGGCGTCCTGGTCAAGCTCAAAGCGGCCGCGGAGACAGTTGGCGCCCGCTGCTTGGATGGCACGCCCGGAGCCTACTACATTCGCAAGGGCGCGGGCACAGGCGCCAACAAGTGGTACATCCACCACCAGGGAGGCGGTTGGTGCGAGTCGCTCGACGACTGTCTGCGCCGTTCCAAGGGAGGCCTCGGCTCATCCACCGGGTACGCGTCAACCACCTCGGGAATGGGAGGCGGCTACTTCAGCCCTCTGCCGAGCGTGAATCCGATGATGTACAACTGGAACTCGGTCTACCTCCAGTACTGCGACGGTGGTTCCTTCTCCGGCAACAACGACACCGTCACCGTCCACAAAAACACCAGCCTCTACTTCAGGGGCAAGCGCATCCGTGAGGCGTCTTACGCCTCGCTGCTCGCCAGCGGGCTGACCAATGCCACCGATGTCGTCATTTCTGGGTGCTCAGCCGGCGGCCTAGCCACCTTCCTGCACACCGACCAGTGGTGCGACGCCCTCGCCGCCGACGCGCCGTCGGCAAAGTGCGTGGGCCTGCCCGACTCTGGCTTCTTCCTAGACTATCAAAGCACCCAGGCGCCGGGGCGCGCGGAGGCCTCGTCGCGCCGCCGGCTCACCACTTTGCCGGGTGATTACCACGCCGGGCTCAAGTGGTGCTTCGAGGCGTTCAACGCCACAGCCGGGGTCAACCAGGACTGCATCGCCGCCCACGGCACCGGCGGTTTCGCGACCGACTCGCCGCCCTACCTCTGCATGTTTGCCGAGCACACGGCGGTCTTCACGCACACACCTATCTTTGCGCTGCAGTCCGAGTACGACTCATGGCAGTCGGGACACGTGCTGCACCCCGGGGACAGCGTGCAACTGCTGGGCGACAACCTGACAAAGCGCATCGGCGGGAACCTGGTTGGTCCGCACCCGAGCAGCGGGGCATTCCTCGACTCGTGCCACCACCACTGCGGGTCGTGGAACGACATCCGTATCGACGGCCAGCTGGTCAGCGAGGCGTTTGCGCAGTGGTACGACGCGGTCGGCACGAAGGGCAAGAAGCCAAAAAGGATCTGGAAACAGGGCCAGGCCTACCCGTGTGACCGATGCTGCAAGCCCTAAACTGCCAACCTCATGAAGGCACTCTCTGGGTCGAATGCTTGTGGGAGTCGGGACGCGGCGTCGTCCTCTCACTTCGTTCGATGTGTTTGGTTTAGGTTTGAACGAGACCGTGATCCGTGTGTGTGCTGCGCGGAGGTATCGCTGATTTTATCTATATAATTTAAATCCCCGCAAATCGGGCGCATTTGTTCTGGGCCTGTCCGCCCCCGCGACGGCGTCATCGCGCATACTGTATGGTAAACGCACGGAACAACGCGCGCGCACGAGCACGAGAAGTGTCGCCCGACGGAGAGCGGGACACAAAACGACACACACAAACACTGCTTCGATCACCTGCACGTAGAAATGCAAACCCGCAGGTGAGAGTCAAACTCCCGTCTTACACCTCATGGTGCCAGCTGGTCCGCGCCCGCCGGAAGGAGGCCTACGTGCAGAGAGAGTCATTCCTCAACGCCGAGGCTTAGGGAGGGGTGGGGCGAGGCTGCGCTTGGCCACCGTTCACAATCTCAGAGTAGAACCTCCGATCGCCGCCAACGCAATAGTCCCAGTGACGTCCCTCCGTAAAGTGCAAGCCGTCGCTGAACACGTATCCCTCGTCCCGGACGGCCCTTCCTCGCTCCCACGTTGCGTTGTACTTGCCGCCATTCGAGAAGGTCAGTGTTCCCCTTTGGGATCGGGCACAAGGCACAACGGAGCGTGAGTCGTCTACTGCGCCAGTTCGTGCGCTGATGCCTACTGCCTTGGCACAAGGGATGGAGAGAAAGGCTTCGTGAAAGGTCATTAGCGGTTCCGTATTCGCGTACCTGCCGTGGAACATGCCGTCGACAAAGGAGCCAGTATAGACGGTGCCTACGCCATCGAGCTCTGCAGTCAAAAATCTAGCCGGAGCTCGAAGCGCGGAAGCAGCCACGCCGTTTGGAAAGGAATAGCTGCCCTCGCCGTCGCGTTGCCACGGCCTGCCGCCCAAACCTCTTCCTCCATCAGGAGGCGGTGACGCCTCGACTGAGCCGCCGGCGGGCGGGACCTCGCCGGCGGAGCCGCTGGGTAGCGAGCCGTCCGCCGCTTCGAGGGCCGCGGGCACTGCAGCCTCCGCGCTTGCTTCTTCGCTCATGTGTGTCGTATTATCGGCGTAACGACGAGGGAGCGTAATTTCTTTTCCTTCCGCAAAAAAAAACAAAGTTTCTCCCGACAGGCCAGTCCGGCGCCCGGTGTGTTCTTTTTTTGCACCGGGCGCGTCCCACGATGTATTCTTTTTTTGCACAACACTGGGCGGCACTGTGCTTGGTAGAAATAAAGAAAACAGACGCGAGGGGAGGGATGGGAGGACGGCGAGAGTGCGAGGGGTGGAAAATTATTTCCCCTGTGTTAGTGCCAGTGCGCAAAAGAAAGAAAGAAAACAGACAACCCAAACGAGGGATGGGGGAGGAGGACCACAGCCCACAGCGCACAGGGTCCCCACCCACCTGCACAAGCAGGATTTTCAGTGACAGTGTATGTATTTTGGAAGGACGTTCAGGGGAAAAGAATGAAAGAAAACGCTCAGGCCAAGGGAGGGATGGGAGGACGGCACGCTGCCACCACACAGGGATTTTAAGGAGAGGGGTGTCTGAGGAGAACGGACGGAAACGGCCCCCCCTCTCATGGCTGACCCTGGGCATGGCCTCTCTGGGGGTGAGCTGGGTCGGCCTGCATTAGCTCCCGCTCCCATGTGTGGGGCATCTTATCGTGCCACACCCAGCTGTCGCTCTGCTCGCCTTCCCATTCGCAGAGGTACTCCCATCCGTGTTCGTCCTCCTCCGTGCCTCCCCCGTAGCAGGTCGGCGCCTTCCTTGCCGCCTTCACCTTGCGCACCCTATCGGGCGCCCTCCGTTCCGTCTTCTGTCCGTGTGCGCGCTCTTCTATGGCCGCCCACTTCCAGTATTGTCGCAGCTGCGCCCACTCTGGTCGCTCCAGCTGCTCCGCCAGCCTCTTGTATTCGCTATGTTCCGTCGTGTTGTCTTTGAGGCCATAGACTCGCTTCATTTGCGGCCACGTCAACACTTCCCCGGTGCCCCATTCTGACACGTCCGACCATGTCGCTATCCCGTGCTTGGCTAGGTTACGTGCAAAGTCACACGCGAGGCCTTGGTTATTCCAGCCATGACTCCTTGTCTCAAAGAGGAGCGGGCCCAGTACTCTCTTTCGGCTCTCGGTCGTTCTCCACGCCTCGGGTCTGAGCGGCCCCTTCTTGCTCTCTTCCCACCCTGCTGTCGTGACCGTATCCACCCCACACCTCCATTTTGCCTTTAGATATGCTTCGATCATTAGTTCGTCCGAGAGCTCCCTTTCCCAGTCCCAGCTCGGCTTCCATTCCAGCGGGTTGTCACTTCGGCATCCCAGCCTCCTCAACGTGTGCGCTAGGCTGCTCTCCACGGCCACCCTCGCTGGTTCCCCTTCCACCGCGCTGAGGGCCCGGTCCACTTGATCGATCAGCGCCGCCGCTGCGTACGTGTACGCGTGTTCCATTCCCATCCCTCCTCTCTCCTTCACATCGTATATTTGTAGTCGCGGGATTCCTACCGAGTACCCTTTTGCGTTTAGGGCGCTCGCCCTCACTTGTTCGATGCTCTGGCAGTCTTCCCATGTGATGACCCCGTGGACCGGCCGTAGTAGCCGATAATGCCGCTCAGTGCTAGCGCCATGTTGCGTCGGATCTGCTCTCCTGTCAAGTGCGGCAGGTTGCCTATGATCCAGATTACTCTCTTGCAGTCCGCTACGCACCGCTCCCTCATTTCCGTCTGGCCCTCGCCGTTTGCCCACCCGGTCCTTAGCTCCGTTCCGAGGTATTTGTAGCTCTCGTCTCCCTTCAGCTGTGGTATCGGCATGCCATCCGGCATCCTCATTTCGTAGCCCTCGACATCCCGCTCTTCGTTGTTCTCCCAGTACGTCGCTGACCATGCCGATTTCTTCTTCTTTTTGACCTGGAGGCTGTTGCCACAGATCTTTGTCACTAACCAGGCGCACTCTAGCGCTAGCTGCATCGTGGCTATATCGTTGCTGAGGAACAGGCCGTCGTCGGCGTACACTAGCTGCGGCACGCTCTCACCCGCCGCTGTGAAATCAAATCCTCTACACAGCTTACTGACTGTTCGCTGCATCACGGCCAGCATGAGCTTGCTGCGTGCGGGCGAAAGGAGGCACCCTTGGCCGAGGCCTTGCTCGATGGGAAATCGGTCGCTCAGTCCATAGCCCGTCTCGTATCTACCTTGGAGGGAGGGTAGCTCCTCCCCAAGTCCTTCTCTTAGCGCCTTCATCACAGCTGTCACGTCGGGCGGTACCCCTGCCCATTGTTCCACCTTCCATTGCACTTCGTGTACTACACTCATAAAGTAGGTCCCGAGATCGATGTATCCCCTCACGCACATCTTTCTCTCTATCATGCACTCTTCTGCGTGCAGGCGCGCGGTGAGTGTCTGCGCTGGCGCGTTCTTCCCGGCTGTGAAGCCGCATTGCGAGCCGGGGACTACTCTCGCGCACGCTCTATCGTATTCGGGTAGGAGCATACGCATGAGACCTTTTAACGACTGTGGCTGGACCCAGAGGTCGCGCCTTCGTTCGAGCTCCTTCGGGTCCTCCCCCGGCTTCATCGCTAGCATCGCAATCCAGTCATTCCATTCCCGCGGATACGCTTCTGTCTCGACAATCTCTACCAGCAGGCGCCAGTAGTCTCTTTGAATGTCCTCCGTTGCTATGCGCAGTAGGTATCCGTCGAGTAGGTCCGAGCCGACCGCCTTGCCCTTTTTGAATCGTCTTATGGCCTTCTCGCACGCCGCCCACGTGAGTACCTCCTCCTTCAGTCGTTCCGTCCCCTCGCTCGGTGTGGGTTGTCCCCCCGTCTCGGGTTGGGTCAGCTCTAGCAGCTTTTCTACCGCCTTCATGTCAACCTCTCGCCTCTTATTAATCTCCCTCCCCCTTTCCGCTGCCGCCTTTCGGATTGCCCCTCCTCGGACAACCTTTCGCTTCTTCACCTTCTGCTTGGTTCTCGGGCATGTCACCTCTTCTTCTCCCTCGACGTACATTGCTCTAAGCTCCCCCCCCCTCGCCTTCCTTCCTGACTCGGTGTGTACGATGTCGAATACTGCGATGTGTACGTTGCCGTGCAGTTCGACGACCACTTCTTCCATCTTCTCCGTCAATTTCTGCCCTCTCTCCACCTCACAGTCGAGGAACTCGGAGGTCGCCTTCCCGATCTGTGTCTCACACTCCTCTAGTAACGCCTTCCGTCTGTCGCTGTTGGAGAGGTCCGGTGTGTCAATCCTCTGTAAGAGGCTGCTGAGGCATTCCTGTGTCCAGAATCCCTTCCCCCCCCACTTCCTTGTGTATGCCGTTTTCAACGTTCCGCTCCATTTCCGGACCGCGTGCGTGATCCGTCTCCACTTTGCTATCTTCCATCGCAGTCTCTCCCTCTGCGACATGGGGGGTCGTCCCCGTCGTTGGGTGTCCCGCTGCCCGCCCCCCCCTTGGTCCTCCCCCTCCTCGTCCGCCTCGCCGGTCTGTCCGCCCTTATCCCCTTCCTTCTGGTGTAAGGATTCTCGTATTCTTTATTCTCGTATTCTTTATTTGCGTGAAAACTGGTTTTCATCGGTCGGCGTCATCATCACAGGTGAGTACTTCCTGCCGCGCGAATGTGGACAATCGGCGCCCTATCCGCCGCAGCCGTCCGCTTGCCAGCTTGCGGCTCGAAGCCCTCGAGCTCACGAGGCTCGCCGATCGTAATGGCTACGATGCAGGCGGAGCAGGTTGCGGTTGGCGACGATTTTCCAAACGTGCCGATCACGCTTGTGACGGACGGCTGCGCTGCCGAGGACAATTGCCCACTCCTCGACTCGTCCACCGACCTCTTCAGCAGCGGGCGCAACGTGCTGGTCGGCATGCCCGGCGCCTTCACTCCGACCTGTACCGACGAGCACCTTCCCGGCTACATCCGCGGCGCCGGCAAGTTCCGCTCTCTCGGCGTCTCGACCGTGGCGGTCGTGACGACCAACGACCGCTTCCTGCTGACGGCGTGGAAGCGTGCGATGAGCGCGTGCCTCCGTGCAGAGGGCAAGGCGTCCCTGGACGGCATGGTCTCGATGCTGGCGGACAAGGACGCGGACCTGATTAAGGCGCTCGGCGTGGCATACAACAGCAAGCTGGACACCAAGGCGAACAAGTTCTTCCAACTCAACGCGGGGATCCGCTCCAAGCGCTTCGCGCTCGTCGTCGAGGAGGGGCGAGTCGCGCACGTCGCCGTGGACGAGGGCGAGACGGACCTGGACGCAACTTCCGCAGAGTCTATCCTGGCCTGGCTGGAGGAGCGCGGCCGCGCCTCGCGGCCGAGCAAGACGCGGAGCGCGCTGCAGCCGACGCTGGAGGCGGAGGGGCCGGGCAAGGCCGCCTGGGGCGCCGCGCTCGTCGCCAGCCTCGTCGGCCTCGTCGCCAGCCAGGAGGGGGTGGTGGCGGGGGGCGGCGTGAGCTTCAGGGAGCTGGTCGAAGGCCTCTTTTGAGAGCCCCGCGTACCCCGGCGCCGCGCGCTCCTGCCGTCCACACGTGAGCGCGCGCCTCTCAAGCCCTAGTCTCTAAGCCCTGTCGCACAGACCCGCGAGCGTCGTGCGATCTGGCTCCGCATGTGAGAATGCTCTCTCGGCGGGCCACGGCGGGCCGCACTGTCTGCCGTGGACCGCACAACGGGGAGAGATCGGATTTCTCCCTGGCCCCGCGCTCACCGAGCCGCTCTGGTCTCCGCGCGCGAGTGCGCGCGCACGCATGTGCGCTACGTGTGAATTATTTAAAGGGACGTCTGAACCCTTATAAGTCTCCTGACTGTGGGCTGTGCGTGTCCGTGTGGCGGCAATTTTTAACAAATAAAACGGTCAAACTCTTAGACGAGATGTGCCCCCGCCTCTGGACGGACTACGTTCCGTTCCGTCTTCCGACCACCTCTTTTTATTGTGATTTGTGTGCCTCGTGCCTGCAAAAAATCTCTCGTTCTCTCGCACGAACGTGGCGGCCCCGCACCGGTCCGCGGCGCGCGGTTTCCCCGAACCACTTCGGAATAGACACCACCGGCACCGCAGCGTGGCCTGTACGGATGACCAACGCCCCAGAGACCGCCATTGTGGCTGTGGGCTGACCGGCTCTTATCTCCTAGCGTGCCAGGCGCGGGGGCAGCGCCGACGGCGCCAGCGGCACACCGCGCGGGAGCAGAAGCTGCGGGAGGAGCGGCGAGAGCGCGGGCGGGAGAGGCCGGGCCAACGCCCCGACGGCGGCCGCGAGGCCGAGTGTGAGGCCCGCGGCGAGAGCGGTGGCGGCGGAGAGGCGGAGGAGGCGGAGGGCGGGCAGCAGGCCGGCTCCGCGCGGCGGCGTCTCCCAGAGGCGGGTGAGCCAGAGCAGCGCGAGGGAGGAGCGGAGGGAGGCCTGTGCGAGCAGGGCCGCCAGGCGCGGAGGCAGCCTGCCGCCCCCGCCCTCGGGCAGGTTCGGGCAGGCGGAGCACTCGACTCGCTTCGGGTCGAGCAGCTGGTTGGTCCGCACCACGGCCTCCGCCGCGAGGGCCGCCCTCCGGAGGGCGAACCGTCTCACCCCCGACGGAGCCTGCCCGCCGGCCGACTCGTCCGACTCGGGAGGGAGAACGGGGCGACCCTGCTCGGGCCCTGCCAGGGATGTCGCCGCAGCCGCTGGCGCCGCCGCCGCTGTCGTCGCTGTCGTCGCTGCCGCCGACGTCGTGGCCGCCGTGTACCCCTCTTGAAGCGTGGCCCCCGCAGCCCCCGTCGACAGAGCCGCCGTCGCCCCTTTCCAGAGCCACTTGCTCTCGCTCCGCGCCGACCCTCGGCCCACAGTGACAGGCAGCGCTGCCTCCAGCTCCTCCGCAGCCCCCAGCTGCGTCGCCTCTGCCGCCGACGCCGCCAGCTCGGACGCCAGTGTCCCTGCCGGGATGGTCCGCTCCGCCCTGGTTGTCTCCGCAGCCGCGACTGCCGCCGGCGGCGGCAGCACCGCAACCTCGGCCACCGCGGACTCCGCGGCGGCACCCGCCTCCGCAGCGGCCGCCTCCGCCGCCTGCGACAGGAGGCGGCCCACCAGCAGAGAGCCCTCTGCCTCTGCCGCCGCCTCCGCCGCCTCCGCCTCCGCCTCCCTCAGCGCGCCCCCGCCCTCTGCCAACGGCCAGAGGGCCGCAGCCCGCTTCGCCTTGCCCTGCAGCTCCTCCGCGCGCTCCGCCGCCGTCGCCGCCTGCGCCTTGGCCAGCACCGCCGCCTCTGCCAGCTTGTTCGCCGCAACCTCCAGCTCGGTCGCCTGCGCCTCCGCCACGGCCGCTTCCGACTCAGCCTGCCGCACGTTGCGCCGCCACGCGACGAGGAGCGAGATGGGCGGGAGCAGTCCGAGGAGGGAGGCGAAGCGCGGCCCGACTGCCGTGGGAGCTGAGGGTGCCTCCGCCGCAGCCTCTCGCGGCGATGCGACGTCTCGCGGCGGAGCGACGATTGGTGGCTGCGGCTCCGAGACGGGGCTCGTGGGCTGCGGAAAGACGGCTTCGCCTTGTGTCGCCTCGCCTGGGGCCTCGGAGGGCGACGCCAGTCCTCTGAGGCGGGCGAGGAGTGCCTGGCGGCGCAGCGCCTCCTGTGCCGCCACTCCGGGTGATGAGCCTCTGCCTCGCCCGCCGTTTGCGATGCGGTCCTGGAGCCGGAGCGCGTTCCACGAAGGTGCCGGGGCCTTTTCGAGCGGCGTGAGTGCGCAGAGCTGGACAATCGCGAGCATGGCCACACAAATTGCCATTCATCGGCCGGCAAAAAAAAACCCGGGGGCGCTCTTGCCCGTAACCCGATCCCGATCATCCGGCCCGCTGGGTGCGCTTCTCAGCTCCCCGGCCCTGGATGTGAGGCTGCCAACTGCACTCCAAGTGCTCCAAGTGCTCCAAGGCGCAAATGCTCCAAAAACAATTGCGCGGCGGGGCCGAGGCGAGGCGAGGTGGATGGGCTGGGAGCGAGGGGGCGGAAGTGTGCAGTGCGGTAGATGGTCAGCTCGGGGCGCGTGAGCCGGACTTTGCCGTCCTCCCATCCCTCTTGGGTTGTCTGTTTAGTTGACAGCGCTCAACAGCTGCTTCGGCGGCGATGTCAGACCGTCCTCTCCGTCCTCTCGCCGCGGGCCCGCTTCTTCCCCTTCCGCTTCCCGGCCGAAGAGGGCGGCCTCTCCTCCTCGCCCCCTCCCTCGCTCCGCCCACCCTCCCCCCCGCCCTCCGCCGCGGCATCGGCCTGCGCGCGTCGCTGCAACAGCAGCGCGACCGCGTCGCCTCCGCCACGCCGCACGCGGTCCTGCGCGGCTTCCGCACTGGGCAGCGCGCCCGCAAACGCCGCGGAGAGCCGCGAGTAGAGCGCGGCGTCGACCGGCCACCTCTCGGCTGCGGCGGCGGTCTGCAGGACTCCGACCGTCGAGGCGAAGGACGAGACGCGGAGCCGGTCCCCCGCGGCCGCCTTGAGGTGCTGCGCGCCGTCGACGAAGCCGTGTGCCTCTGCGGCGAGGCGGAGAGGCGCGCCGCCACGCAGGAAGGCGGACCTGCAGAGCTGGTGGTGGAAGGGGACTCGCTCCCAGCTCGGGACGACGAAGGCGAACGAGAGCGCGCCGCCGCTCGCCTCGGCGGCGGAGAGGAGCGCCTCGGCGTGCTTGACCGCCGCGAGCAGCACCTGTCCACAGCTCGAGGTGTGAAGAGACGCCGCCCACACGCACACGCACCGGCGGCCGCACTGCCGCGAGCGGCGCCTCGGGCACAAAGGGAGGGTTGCACTCGAACGAGCCGTGGGTGGGCCGGAAGCCGAAGAAGGAGCCGATCGAGCCGAATGCCGCGTCCGTGTCGGCAAAGGCGGAGCAGTAGCGGTCGTACCGCGCGTTGAGCGGCGACGCAAAGCACTCGAACCGGATGCCGAGCCGCTGCCTCAGCACCTCGAATCCGGCGGGCGGAAGCGCGCACTGATTACCGTGCGCGCCGAGGCTCTGGTAGCGCAGCATCATGCACAGCACGCGCGTGCGCAGGTTGCCCGCCACCGACGGCGCGTGCTTGGCGTGCAGCGCCGCGAGCTTGGCATAGTGCTCGTGCGACACGTCTACGTGCGTCCCTCCCGGAGCACTCGACAGCGAGAGGCGGAGGAGCGGGCCATGAACGTGGACTTCTACTAGGCCGCCCTCCCCGCCTCCGCCGCCTCCCTTCAGCCGCTCGATTGCACGCCCCGCCGCCTCTGCAAGCTGCAGCGCGACCGCGGCAGCAGCCTCCGTGCGCCCCGCCCCGCCCGTCCGGCAGAGGTCCTTGACGAGGCCCTCGTCCGCGCCCACCGCAGCGGGCAGGAGCGGGTCGAGCGGGCTCGGCTCGGACAGCTTGCTCCGAGCCATCCACCGGTCAAACGCCATGAGCGGAGGCTCGATGCCAGCCTCGGCGCACAGCGACGAGAGATGCCGGCGCAGCCGGCGCGTGGCTTGCAGCCGGGCAATCTCCACCTCCGGCCGAGGCTCGCTGGAGGGTGCGCAGGGGATTAGCGCAGCCGGAAGATCGGAGGGAAGTACACACAGGCGGCCGCTGCTGCTGCTGCTGCAGAATTCGCTGCCCTCAGCCGTCGCGGATGTGTCGGCCGAGGAGCTGGCGACGCAGGCGAGGCAGCGTCGCGTGGCGTCGGTCTTCTGAACTTGCGTCCGCGAGAAGGCGGTCCGTGGCAGGGTCTGGCCGCAGGTGCTGCACGCAGCGGTGGCCGCTGTGCCGTCGGCCGTGGCCCGGACCTCTCGCGAGGCGGCGACGTGCTGCTCGGCAGTCTCGACGGCCTGCACGCACGCCTTGCACGCCTTTGGGCGTCGAGAGAGCTGGCGCTTGGAGAAGGCCGAGGCTGGCAGCGAGCGGCCACAGGGCTCACAGCGGTGCGTGCTCTCCGGCATGCGACGGGGGGCAGCTTGGTGCCCGACACAGCGTTTATCTTCTTTGCACACGCCCTCTAACACATGTAGGAAGGGTACATGTAGGTCTGGCCCTCCGGTGGGGTTTCCCTTTTTACGAAATTTTATACCAGAAAAATAAACTTTCCGGTGTCTCGATGAAATTGTGTTTTTCAGTGTAGATGTGCTTTTAGCTTACTGGGAGAAAAGAGAGAGGGGGGGGGGGGTTCTCTAGGCCCCCTAAGGGCCCTACGCGCGGCGCGGTTCACCCCCTTCACCGAAGCGATGGAGATGCGTTCCGCGTGGTGTGACACAAATGAGAGGCGGGAGTGGGGAGGGTACTCGAGTACGCAGTGCGGTCAACGCCCGAGCGTTGAGCCTTGCGCGCAAGGCGGTTGATCCTTGCAACTGCTGGCGGCGAGAAGCCACCGCCGAATGTCTCGTGAAGAAGCAGGTTGAACTTGTTTCGTTTGCCGAAGATCCCGTCATGGTAGTGGCCACGCTGTGACTTGACGTAGTCTCTCTCTCAGTGTATGAGCTCTTACGTACATTCCCGGAGGTGCGGAGGAGGACTGCTGACAGACAGGGTTTGTAGGACTATGAGCAGCTCCGCTCACAATCAATGTGACTGGTGATGCCCACGACTACTACCAGCGCGCTCACAATCCGAGCAAACTCTTGGGTTGCGAGCAGCTTAGCTCACAATTTAGCTCACAATTTAGTGCATTCTTTTTTGCGTGGCCGGGGACCATTGACGGGTAGGTAGTGTAGATCTGGGCCCTCTCCCCTCGCGGCGGCTCGCGGGCCGCGTTTCGTCCCCTCTCCCCTCGCGGGGTTTCCCCTCTGTTGCACTGTTCTCTGTTGCGCACTGGGATAGGGTCGATTCCGCATGGTACGGGACCCCTCGATCGGTAACGATCGTCTCGCCCTCCCTCATTGCACATTGGGAGAGAGATTTTTAGCAATACCAAACAACTCTAACACTCACACGTCATTTGGGGCCTGGAGCCCTGTTCACGCGCGCGCGAGACGTGCAGACAGGGCTGCCAGGACCCAGGTGAGAGCGAATGGCGCGGTTCACGCCTCGCACAACAGAGAGAGAGATGCGCTCTGCATGGTGGGACATAAAAGAGAGCGAGTACTTGGGCGAGTAGGCCGTGCGGTCAACGCTGCCGCGCGCGACTTTGCGCGCGAGGGGCGGCGCAGCTTGAGAACGGCGGGTGGGCGAGAAGCCGCCGCCGAACGTCTCGTGGAGCAGCAGGTTGAAGTTGTTGCGCTTGACAAGTTGTTTTGTGTCACATTGGTGTGTGTTCACTTGGGGGGGGTCAAAAAACAAGCGCTTGCGCTTCGGCGGTTAGTGGTGCACTAACCTACTAACCTCCGACCGAGAAAGAATCAAGTGTTTTGTCGAAACCCTTCGGCGCATTGCTCTCAATTGGTTCACCGCAACTGCACAACGCTGAACCCTGTCCAGCCACCGCTCTGAACTAAATTACTGCGTTAAAGTCAGCGCTCTGAACTAAATTACTGCTGTCAGGGAACCCTGTCCAGCAAAACTACTGCGTGGCTGGACTAAAGACGCACTAAACCTCGCTAAATCTGGATGTAAAGTCGCACTAAATTTGCGCTAAATTTGCGCTAAATTTGCACTAAAGTTGCACTAAATTCGCACTAAATTCGCGCTAAAGTGCACTAAAGATGCAGTACATAAACACTTCACACCGCACTAAATTTAGACCCAGGCGCCCTCCCTGACAGCGCTCACAGCTCCACGCCGAAGGCCGCCCAGAACTGTGCCTCCCACCAATCTAATGTGGTGGTACGTGGTAGCCATCGCCGGCTCGTTCCTTGCCACTCAGCTCCTCCTCTACTTTATGCAGCGGCTGCGGATCCGGCGCATTGAGGAGAAATCCCTTGAGCTCTGCGGCGGCGGCGGCGGCGGTGGCGGCGGCGGTGGCGCGCAGCAGCCGTCCCCGGCACGGATTCCGATCACAATCATCACCGGCTTCCTCGGCAGCGGCAAGACGACACTGGTCAACCGCATCCTGACGGGCGACCACGGCCACCGCGTCCTCGTCATCGAGAACGAGATCGGCGCCATCTCGATCGACCACCATCTCATCGACGAGGAGCGCTCGGCCGCCGCCTCGGCGAGCAGCGCGGGCGTCGTGGTGCTCAAGAACGGGTGCATGTGCTGCAGCGGCGAGACGCCCGGCTCCGAGCTCGAGCGCGTGCTCGACAAGCTCCTCGAGATGTCGAGGCTCGGCGAGGGCAGCGCCGACACGGCCGCCGACACCGCCGCCGCTGAGGGCAGCGCTGAGGGCAGCGCCGAGGGAAGCGTCGCGCTTGCCGCTGACGGCGACGCGGCGGGCGCTGACGCGGTGAGCGGAATGGCCGCCGGTGCGATCCTGCCGTTTGACTACGTGCTGATCGAGACGAGCGGGCTTGCCGACCCGGGTCCGCTCATGCAGGTGCTGTGGCGGCGCGAGATGGCGACGTCGGGCTTCTACCTCGACGGCGTGGTCAGCATCGTCGACGCCGCGCACGCGATGCGCCACCTGCGGCCGTCTGGGCCGCTCGGCCTGATGCGGCGGAGGGCCGAGGCGGAGAAGCAGGTCGCAGTCTCCGACCTCGTGATCCTCAACAAGGCGCACTCCTCTCCCGCACTCTCCCCGGACCCTCTCCCCGCCCCGCCTCTCCCCGGCCCGCCTCGCCCCGCCCCGCCTCTCTCCGCCTCGCCTCGCCTCTCGCCTCTCGCCTCCCTCCCCTGGCCTCTCCTCTCTCGCCAGCCCACCTCGCAGCGCGCGCCCTCCCGTCGCGCCGCCCCGCCCTCCACTCGCCGCCGCCCTGCCCCCGCGAGGTCGACCTCTCCGACAGCCCGGGCGCCTTGGAGGACGTCTCGCGCGCGGTCGAGGCCCTCAACGCCACCGCGCCGCAGCTGCGCACCTCGCACGCCCTCGTCGGCGCCGCCACGCTGCTGCACCTCCGCGCGTATGCGTCCGACTCGGCGCTGGAGCTGCGGCGAGCGGCGGCGGGCGGCGCCGCCTCGCACAGCCCGTACGTCTCGTGCGTCAGCCTCGAGTCGCGCGCGCCCCTCCGCCTCGACGCACTGCAGAGCTGGCTCCGCGCACTCGCCGAGGATCGGTCCGACGACGTGTACCGCATCAAGGGCGTGCTCGCGCTGCGCGGCGAGCCGCGCCGCTTCATCGTGCACGGCGTGCACGCGCAGATCCACGGCTTTGCCGGCTCCGAGTGGCGCGACGGCGAGCCGCGCGCCTCGAGCCTGGTCGTCATCGGGCACCGCCTCGAGGGGCTGCGGTTGGACGAGTCGTTTGCTGCGTGCGCTTCCGATGGCGAGTCGCAGTCGGCGCTGACGGACGCGGGGGAGTGCGCGCCGTGCGAGGAGGAGGAGGCGGCGGCGGAGGGAAAGAAGAGGTTATAGCGAAGCGTGAGCGGTAGCAGAAGGACGGAAATAAATACGTGGCAGTGGGGAAAGACACGGCAATGCGGCTGCGCGTAGCTCTCATCCTAATATATTGAATATTCCACACGTGCACTCTCCACGAGCACGACTCGCGATAGACCAGACGCGCTCACGCACGCAAGACACGAGGAGTTTGGGCACTAGACACTCTGAGAATATGAATACATCACCGTGACGTGGTGAAACATGGTGCAGGTCACTCTGCTATAGGGTCGAGACAGGAACAGGAACTTCTTCCGCTCCGCGAAAGCGATTTGGATTTCTCGGGCCACGCTGTCGGCTTCAGTGGGAAGGGCGGCTTGTTCCTGCCCCCGTTCGGGTCCTTCTGTTGCACGTCGTCAGCCCACGCTTCGAGCAAGGCGAGCGACAAGATGGTCTCCTTGTCTCTGATCCACTCTCGGAGCTCGACAGCGCGAACGCCATGCTCTTTTGCGGTGCGATTGATGCGGGTGAACAAACAGCGGCGCGACAAGGCCTTATGTATCGCCGTGCTCTTGAAGGTGTTCGAGTAGGTGGTGCCGTCTGGTGAGCCATCGTGCATGCACACACAAGGAAAGAGCTCTCAAAGGGTCTCAAGGTGTCGGTCCGGTGGGAGCGCCCGCTTTCGGCGATGGCGTGCCAAGATTGACCGACAAGAAAGAGATGGCTTTCGGCTTTTTTGGCTTCTCCCGCCCTCCAACCCCTCTCTTGGCTTTTTTTTCTGTGTGGAAGGCGGTGCGGCACCGTCGAGCGGCGGTGCATCAGGCATCGGGCGGCAGGGCATCGGACGGCGGACATCGGACGGCGGGCTAACGGCGGTGCGGCAGGCGGAAGGAGGAGGGAGGGAGGGAGGGAGGGAGGGAGAGGGAGGGAAAGAGAGAGCGGCGGCACGGCGGCTGCGAACGGCGGGGCATCGGAAGGCGGGTCAAACGAACGGTGGTCGGTGGAAGCGGAAGGTGGGTAGGTGGCAACAGGAGGAAGAGTGCAGCGGGGGCGGGGGGTGGCAGGGCGAGGTAGGTGATGGTGGGTGAGCACGAGGACAGCGCATGGGATCACGAGGGAGTAGAAAATGGTTGGTTTTTCATGTTAAACTTTAAAAAACTCCGCTCGCTTATAACGTCAATCGCCGAGATCATCGCCGACACTGGCGGCTCCAAAAAGACCATCTCCATTTGGACACCTTTCGGCGCGGCCAGCTGCCATGCTCTCGCTGCTACTGCCAGCGGTCGCCTCTACAAATGTGAGTCTCGCGATCCTCATCCGCCACTCGGCCGCACGCTCCACATCCCATGAGACCTGCGCTGGCGAGTGGATCAGTGGCGCGTGCTGGATGACAGACACGATGCAGACTGTTGTGGCGGCCTCCTTGACTGCAGTGACGGACTTCAACGCGAGAAACGCAAGCGCTCTGCCCGCGTTTGGAACGTTGGCCGGGTGCGACAAACAGCTCCGCTTTCGGCTACTCGACAGCGGCGGCACGGTTGCCAAGTCAGTCCGCGCGCTGGGGGACCTGACCTCGGGTACCGATGTGGTCATCGGCCCCGGCCGCAGCTCCGTCTCAACCACCACGGCGGCTATCACCGGCGCCCTCGACATCCCGCAGATCTCATACTGGTCGACTTCGACCGATCTTGACGACATCGCCCTGTACCCTCGCTTCATGAGGACGATTCCCACGGACCAGGCGGCCGCGTCGAGCGTCTGCTCCTTTTGGAAGCGTCAACTCGGACTCTCGACCGTGGCCGTTCTCTACGTCCAAGACCCGTTTGGCCGAGCCTACGAGGAAGCTACGAAGCTCGCTTGCCTGGCTCTCGGCTTGACGTTCGCGAGCGAAGGTTTCTCCGAAGATGAATCGCTCCGCGAGAAATCGATTAGGGACGCCGTGGAAAGCCTGAGCGACAGCGGCGCCAAGGCACTGCTAGTCCTGGGCTTCCCCAGCAGCCTCGGCCTTATTGTGGACTCTGCGCTGGCCACCGGCCTGCTCACTGCTGGCACCTCCTGGGTCTTCGCAGACAGTGTCGTGTCGGTAGACTTTGACGAGTTGAGCGAAGCAGCGCAGGACGCGCTGCACGGCAGCCTGCAGATCAAGGCAGTCGGCGCGACCGACGGCGATCCGCAGTGGACCAGGTTCGCAAGCGAGCGCTGGGCGGCGCTACAGCCCGGAGACTTCAACCCGCACCTTCCCGCCGACTGGCAGATCCGCGATGACTTCTTTACCGCTGTCGATCCACACACGAGTGCTATCTTGCGCGAGCCCGGTGCGTTTGCGTACGATGCCGTCGTGACGGCGGGGCTGCTGTCGTGCCAGGTGGCTCCAGCAGGCCCGCTGCCAGACTCGTTTGGCACGCAGTTCTGGAATTCGAAGCGGAGCCTGTCGTTTGATGGCCTTTCAGGACGTGTTGAGTTCGACGAGAAGGGCGACAGGAGCAGCGCCAACGTGCAGCTGTTCAACCTGCTCGGCCAAGGCGCGACCGCCTTCTCAGCTCAGCTCGTAGCTCAATTCACCGAAGACGAGTGGGTCTGGAAGGGCGGATCGCGCGAGCACAGCGGCGTGATCTACAACTTTGGGGAGCTCGAACCGCCTGTTGAAGCATTGCCTCCGACGCAGGACGAGGTCCCCCCCTATCTCATAGGGATCGTCTGCGCCTTAGCGGGGTGCGTCGCTCTGATGCTGTGCTTGCGTTGCCAAAGCGTCGGCTGGCTTGTACCACCGCTATCGCGCATCGCCGCGTCGCACGGCACGAGCCCGTGGACGCTGCTCCGCAGGCGGATCGCTCGGAGCGCTCCCGTTCGCGCCTGCGCCGACCGCGCACGAGCGGTGCGGCGGGCGTGCAGCAGGGCTCGGACGACGCCATTCTTGCGCCCTATCGCCACGCCTCAGGCCGTGTGGGAGCGGCTGTGCCGGAGGGCCAACAAGGAGCCGACCGAGGGCCCTCCCGACGTCGAGCGGCGCCCGTTTGTGGAGCAGCGCCTGTGGGCCTCGGTGCTGGAGCAGAAGCTGTGGGGCTCGGCCGCGCGCGAGGCAGCACAGCTTCGCGAGTGGCTCCACGCGACGCGAAATACGACGCCCTTCATCGAGGCGCTAGCCTCGAGGTCCGCGGCTTGCACGCATCGCCACGGCGGCTGCGGTGAAGGCCGCCAGACCGACTCTTCAGCTCACGCGGATCTCGAGGCGGGCCCGAGACTGACGAGGACAACCTCGTTTGGCACCGTGCCTATCGACGAGCGCGCCAACGCGTCGCTGAGCTTGGGAGACCTACTTCGCTTCTGTCTCAACGAGCAGGGCGCGGGGGGGCGTACTCTGTGGGAGGAGTGGACGGTTGCTCTCCGCGCCCTTCGGTCAAAGAAGAAGCTTCAGGTGGAGTCGTCGACGCACCGCGACTCGTCAAAGCACCGCGACTCTGCCTCGAGGCAGGCGCCGAGAAGTGGGTCGACCAGTGCGCTCGAGTCGGAGCCGATCTCGGTGCACGAGTTCGCCGCGCTGCTGCTCTCGCCGTCCAACAGCGCCATCGAGCCTAGGCGCTCCCCGACGGACGCGACTGAGCCGCTCACCAGCTATTGGATCAGTAGCTCTCACAACAGCTTCCTCGAGGGGGACCAGCTCACCTCCGCCGTGTCTGCCGACATGTACCGCCGCCTCCTGCTCTCGGGGACTCGCTGCCTCGAGATCGACTGCTGGGACCCCACCACCTTTGGGCGGTGGTGGGGCCAGGGCCCGCGCGTCACTCACCGCATGCCGGGAGGGGTCCCTCTCCTCTGCGGAAGCGTCGCCTTCGGCGAGGTGGTCGCCGCAATCGCCGAGCACGCCTTTACCAGCAGCCCTCTGCCCGTGATTCTGAGCCTCGAGATGCACTGCTCGGCGAAGCAACAGAGGAAGCTCGCCAAGGAGCTCATCAACACGCTGGGCGACCAGCTCTCCCGCAGCGAGCGCGTCGCGAGCACGCCCCTCCGGGAGCTGCACCGGAAGGTCCTCGTCAAGATGCGGCTGAGGGTGTCTCGGGCACACCTTGAGGCATATCTCGGGCACATCTCGACTGTAGGTCCTCGTCAAGATGCGGCTCGACAACGGAGTGACCACGGACCCGCTCCTCCGCACCCTCGTCACGCTGCCCACGAGGTCCATCGGCCAGGCGCCGGCGCCCAAGGAGGTCGACAACGGACTCGACGACGGCTGCAGGCTTCGCGAAGCGGTGTGCAGGCGGCTCGGCCGCGAGGCGAGCTGGAAGGAGCTCAGCGGCCGCTCCACCGGGAGGAGCCGCTACCAGATCGCAGACGAGTGGCGCCTGGCCGGCCGGTGCGTTTGGGGCTGGCTCCGCGGCGTCACTCTCGTGCCTCCCAAGGGCGAGAGCAACAGCGAGGCGACGCTAATATCTGAGTCGCCCTTCGGGTCTCCGAGCTCTCCCGTCTGGCAGAGTGGCTCATGGCCAGCGGAGGAGCCAGCGAGCGAGCTCTCGGTCGCCGAGGTGCCGCGCCGAGGTGTCGTGAGCGTGTCTGAGGAGCGGTTGGAGCGGTTGGCGAGCGAGCGGGGAGGATGGCTGCCCCTCGCCGCCTCGCAGCTCGTGAGAACCTTCCCCTCTCCGACTCGGTGGTGGTCGAGCAACAGCCACCCACTCGTGCGCGCCCGCCCTCGCCTCACCATTTTTTCTGAACGCTGCGCCCTTTCCGCTTACCGTTCCTTCCCACCCACGGCGCAGGCAGCGTGGCGCGCGGGTGTCCAGATGGTGGCTCTCAACCTGCAGACGAACGACGCTCCGGTGCAGCTCCACGACGCTCTCTTTCGCGGCAGCGGTGGCTACGTACTGAAGCCCGCGGCGCTCCGTGCGTCCGATCGGGCGCTCACCCCCTCCCCCCCACCCAAGAAGGCTCCCCCCTCGACCCCAAACAAAAGGGGATCTGTGACCCCGGGCCGCGGTGGTTCTGGCGGCGATCGGGCGTCGTGCGAGGGGAGCGCCTGCGGCCGCTTGTCTTCGGAGATGGGCTCCCTGCAGAGGGAGCCATCGCGACTCGGGAAGCCGTTGTGGCCGCCGCTGCGCGAGGAGGTGCATCGGACGGAGCTGAAGGCGCCGCGCTCTGCTGCCGCCCCGTTTGGCCCCCTCTATTGTCAGCTCACCGAGCGACCCACCGCCTTTAGGTGCTCTCCCTGCACCAGCTTCCGACGCGGGACGAGTGCCGGCCCCTCCTCACCGAACCCCACCACGCCTTCGTCTCGCACCTCAGTGACAGCCCCCGCCCGCCCAGTGGGTCGAGCGCGAGCGTCTCGAGCCCGCGCGTCGCCGTCGAGCTGCACGCTATTGGAGGCTTCTGCGCGGTCGCACGCGAGCCGCAGCCGCCGCCCGAGGCGCAGGGCGTGACCCGGCTCACCACCGCGGTCGCGGAGGGCAACGGCCTCAACCCGTCCGTCGACGAGACCTTCCACTGCCTCGCGGCCGAGCCTCACCAGACCATCCTTCGGGTGGTGGTGGAGGACGAGGGGCGGCTGGTGGCGTACGAGACGGTGATGCTCGGCTCCCTCCGCTGCGGCTACCGCTGCCTGCACCTGCGCTCGCCGAGCGGCACGCGGATAGACTCGTGCTGCCTCCTGCTCCACATCTCCGTCTCCACCGAGCCAAACACCTACGGCACTGTCGACGAGTTGCGCTCCATGATGCAGCTGCAGCGCTCGCTCATCAGCCAGCAGAGCCGCGACATCCACCAGCTGTCTGCAGAGCTCTCGCGGCTCGGAAGTCAGCCCTCGACGCCGATCGCCTCCGCCCCCGCGGCGGGACCCCACGCCGCTCGCTGGCCGTTGGAGCTAGCGCTGGATTCGGGGGTCAACGGGGCTCGCACAGGTCGGCCGTCGCCGATCGCGCTGCCTCCCGGCGCCACGCTGACGGTCGGTCGCCACCTGTCGAGCGGCGTGGCCTTGTTTCCGCACAAGGTGAAGCACATCTCGCGCCAGCACGCCGTGCTCCACGTCGCTGCAGACGGCCGCACCGTCCGGCTCGAAGACGTCTCGCGCAAGAACGGATGCCGCGTGCAGCAGCCGGGTGGCGAGCCGGTCGTCCTGCAGTCTACGGCCGAGGAGGTGGCGAGCGCTCAGCTACGCGAGGGCAGCGTGCTCACCTTTGGGCAGCCCAGCGAGGACGAGCATGAATTTCGCTACGTCATTCGCGCCGCTGGTACCGAGGACTCGCCAGCCTCTTCCTCCGAGCTCTCGTGGCGTGAAACGCCGCCTGCGATCGAGATCGCCCATTTCAAGTCGAACCCGCTCGCTTACTCCGCGTCTAGCCGGCACTCCCGGCACTCCCCGCTGCCCTCAGCGCCGAGAGACACTGCCATCCCCAGTTGGTCGTTATCCCCCTCCAACTCGAAGCCGTCCCAGCACGTTCGCTCTGCGCGCAACTGGCAGTCGCCGTTGTCGTCAGCGTCGGGCACACAGCGCGGGTCCGAGGCGCACGAACCGCGCCGGTCGGCGGCGGCAGCGGCTGCACCGAAGGCCGCTCTCGGGTGGACGGAGCGGTTGCCCGCCCCAAAGGATAGCGGTGGCGACAGCGGCGACAGCGAGAACGATTCCGCGCCCTCGCCGCCGCCACCGTGGTCGCTACCGCCGCCTTCTCTTCCGGCCTGCTCGCCGTTGCCCTCGGTGCCGCCCCAGCTCCGGACTAGGCCGCCGGCGATGCTCACCTTCTACGCCAGCGTCGGCGTCTGCCCCGCTTCGGAGCCGCAGAAGCGCCGCATCATGCACACCAAGCCACTGCACCGCCACCGGAAGGTGGTGGGCCACTCGCCATGACGGAGATGCGCCATCATGGCATGCTAGAGAACCCCATGTCTCGCCGGTCTAACTCTACAGTCATTCAAACGCACTCTATACACTCTGGTTCCCACCACATACCGTTGGGGAGGGCGTACATGATGTTGCATGTTGTCGCGTCGCACCACAGAGAGAGAGCGCGTCCGACGCCGCACGTGACGCGACGTGTGCCCCGCCCCCGTGGCCGTGCGCGTGCCCGCGTGCCGCGACCCCCCCTCCCCCCCTAAAACCGTACACGTGCGTGTTTTGAGAGAGGGTTGAGCGTTTTGTACACATACACACAACGACCTTGCATGCACTTGGAGCACTGCTGTACTGGTGTTCAACGTACTGCAAGACATGTGAAATCTGAAAATCAAAATGATGTTGATAAACGATTCACGCTCCTCTGTCGAGGAAGAGCAGGTGGCCACTAAACGGGTAGGTCAGCTCCTCCACGTCCCGCCTACAGCCACGCATGCATGGCCAGATCCAGCACTGAGGCGCCTGCCCCCCAACCAGGTGTCCCCACCGTGTGCTCAAGTCCCACGACGGCTCAACAGGGTCCCTGTCCCCGCCGTGCGAGAGCAGGATGGGCAGCGGAGGAGGTGGCAGCTTCGCCGCGAGCGCGTCTCCGCCGAGCCGAAGCGCCTCCGCCTCGCTCGCGCTCTTCGCCAGCAGCGCTTCACGGTACGGGACTGCGGTGAGCGCGTTCGCCTCTACGACGCACTGCTCGCCGTCCTCGAGCGCGCCGTCCTCCTCTGGCACGAGCTCGGCGTAGCCGCGGATGCGGCGCTGCTGCATCGCCCGCATGTCCGAGAGGGCGCCGTACGGGCTTGCCAGCGTGAGAGAGGCGAGGCGAGGCGCGGCGGCGGAAGAAGGCACCGCCTCGAACTCCGGCGCCGCCTCCTGCTGCTGCGCCGCGTCTCCCCGCGGCGGCGTGCGCATGTGCCTTGCCAGCTGCAGCGCGACCGCACCGCCGAGTCCGTGACCAAAGAGGTGAACAGCACCCAAACCACACGCATCGCATACCGCCACGAGCTGGCTCGCCGCCACCGCCACGGTGCGCATATCCAGCGGACCCGGAGGCTGGGCAGCGGGAAGCCATGGCCTGCCGTCGCGAGAAGTCGGGGCCTCGCAGGTGTTGACCACGACGACCTGCCGGACCGCTCACCACGAGGGCCTCCAAGTTTTCGAGGTAGTCGTAGGCAACAGCGGGGCAGCCGACGACGAGCACGGCTGGCAGACCGTCCACAAAGGTGCGCTGCCGGCTGACAGAGGAGGAGGGAAGGATGCGACGGACAAAGACGTCGGTCCGGTACGACCCTCTCTCGAAGGGCACGGTTTGCTCCATGGGATTGCCGGGATTCCTGCCCGGGAAAATTCCGCCGCACCCGGGCGTGCGATGGTGCAGACGCCGCAGAGGCCGCCGTGCAGCCGAATGCTGTCACAGCAGCACGCCGGCTGAGGGTGGGTGTAGCACATGCGAGCAGCATGCTGTGACGTCCGGTCGGATTAGGCACACAACAGCACCCGCCCAGTCGCCTGCGGCTGGGACGCCAGCCGAGACAAGGTCTACGCCCTTACCGAGACGGTGCGGCGGCGCCTATTCACGGAAGGGCTAAACGGGTATTTTTCGCTTCGCTGCGCGGCCCCGCAATAGGTAGGTAGGTGTGGGGCACGGAGCCTGGCGGTTGGCGCCCGCAATAGGTAGGTAGGTAGGGCGTTTTGGCGCGACTCAGTGTCAACAGACCCCCTATCAGCTATCTGGGTAGGAGCCGGAACTTCGGCCGGCGGAACCCTCTGCTCCCACACGGCACACCGCAGCCGCGACAAAAGAATTTCTTAGCCCGAAAAAGGGACACCTCGACTAGGAAATGGGTAAAAAAGAACAGCCCCCCCGCCCTCTCGTGAGAATTCTTAGATTGCAAGCCTCTCTCACAAAAGAATTCGCGGAATGAGAATTTTACAACACCACTCTCTCTCACAAGGTCAACACACTGGGGGCACGGGACTGGCGCGCACTGGCAACACAGGCATTAACACCAGGAATTTGGCACAATTGACAGCATGGCGTCCAATGTCGTCAAAAACTCGACGGTGCCGAACCTGTCGGAAACGGCAACGTCAAGACCGAGGATGCGGTCATTCCGGCTGCACGGCGGCAAGCTCATTGTCCATGGCAGCTTCCTATGACTGATATTAGAGACCCTTGGAGAGCACGAAGTGGCAAAAACTGGCTCTGAGGCACACGTTATCGCTGGCTCTCAAACGACAACAGCTTCCTTATCGAGGCCTCATTTTCAGTGTACTGAACCCCGCCCGGCAACTGGGAGACAGAGAGATCACACAAAATAATAGAAACGAGCGCCGAGTCGCAATTGTCGTTGTGGCGGCGGCCACCCTAAATCCAGAGCCCGGGAGAAGGCGCCTCGAAAGTGTGGAAACGTCCTCGTACCAAGGAGTCCGTAAAAGCGAACTCGCACGTCCCTTAGCTTACGACCAGCCGCTCCATCCACTCCCACAACAGAGATATGCAGATCTTCGTCAAGACGCTGACCGGCAAGACCATCACGCTCGAGGTCGAGCCCTCTGACTCGATCGACAACGTCAAGGCCAAGATCCAGGACAAGGAGGGCATCCCGCCCGACCAGCAGCGCCTGATCTTTGCGGGCAAGCAGCTCGAGGACGGCCGCACCCTCTCGGACTACAACATCCAGAAGGAGTCCACCCTCCACTTGGTGCTTCGCCTGCGCGGCGGCATGCAGATCTTCGTCAAGACGCTGACCGGCAAGACCATCACGCTCGAGGTCGAGCCCTCCGACTCGATCGACAACGTCAAGGCCAAGATCCAGGACAAGGAGGGCATCCCGCCCGACCAGCAGCGCCTGATCTTTGCGGGCAAGCAGCTCGAGGACGGCCGCACCCTCTCGGACTACAACATCCAGAAGGAGTCCACCCTCCACTTGGTGCTTCGCCTGCGCGGCGGCATGCAGATCTTCGTCAAGACGCTGACCGGCAAGACCATCACGCTCGAGGTCGAGCCCTCCGACTCGATCGACAACGTCAAGGCCAAGATCCAGGACAAGGAGGGCATCCCGCCCGACCAGCAGCGCCTGATCTTTGCGGGCAAGCAGCTCGAGGACGGCCGCACCCTGTCGGACTACAACATCCAGAAGGAGTCCACCCTCCACTTGGTGCTTCGCCTGCGCGGCGGCATGCAGATCTTCGTCAAGACGCTGACCGGCAAGACCATCACGCTCGAGGTCGAGCCCTCCGACTCGATCGACAACGTCAAGGCCAAGATCCAGGACAAGGAGGGCATCCCGCCCGACCAGCAGCGCCTGATCTTTGCGGGCAAGCAGCTCGAGGACGGCCGCACCCTGTCGGACTACAACATCCAGAAGGAGTCCACCCTCCACTTGGTGCTTCGCCTGCGCGGCGGCATGTGACCTGACCACACTTCGTCCCGCGCGTGCACGCGCCATGGCACATGGGCTCGCGCCCCGTCCCGCCGCGAACCCTCGAACGGGAACTGAGTCTTACAGTGACGGGTGGGGTCGGGTCGCAGGCACCTTTAAGCTTGTATTCCAGGCGGGGTCTCGTTGTCGGCATTCGGGGGTTTGCAAATTCCTGTCACACAGTCTGTGAGCACAGTTCATATAGACTGATAATACACTGACCTATACTTCAAAACCAAATAAAATAAAAACGGACTGTGAGATGGTAAAAGGAACCTCAAAGAGGACCCAAAGCGCAAAGGGATAAAATACTTAATACACCATTCATTGATTGTAAAAAATAAAAGTGTCGCACAAGCCATCAAGCTGGCCGGAGCGGGCGGAACTTGGCGCGGATGCTCGACGCTTTCGCGCGATACATACTCTAGGATCGCGTGCGCGCGCGGATCGCGCCGTGTGCCACGCATCCCCCCTACCTCCGATGAGCGCGATTCACATGCGATGGGAGATGCGACACAACGAGGCGCGTGATCAGTACGACGTACGGGAGAGCATGCGGATGACAACAAGTTGCCCTGGCGCAGCGGTCTGCGGCAAGCGTGAACGAGCTCACGAACCGTGGACGAGCGTGGCGGTGGCGACAGAGAGGTAGATCATCAGCCCTGCGCCACACCAC
The DNA here is from genome assembly GCF_000372725.1 of Emiliania huxleyi CCMP1516. Taxonomy (NCBI): domain Eukaryota; phylum Haptophyta; order Isochrysidales; family Noelaerhabdaceae; genus Emiliania; species Emiliania huxleyi. Next base: position 1,185,643 of record NW_005198966.1, read on the forward strand.
CGCGCGGAACCGGCGGTCAGGGGGTGTGGCACACGCGCAAAGGGGGGGGGGGGGGGGCTGAAGCCTAACGTGTCGACAAGGGTCGTCATCAGGGGCCCGACGATCACGGCAGGGTCAAGGCCTGCGGGGGGGTGGAAAGGGGTGGGTGGCCCGGGGGGGGGGGGGTGGAGAGGGGCGGTGCGCCCACGGGTGCGCAAAGTGAGGGGTAGGTGCGATCGGGATCGAGAAGCAAAGAGAGGAGGAGCGGAAGCAAGCGAATCCCGGCGAATCTCGGCGGATCTCGGCGGATCTCGCGCCTGCCCAAGTGACGAGGAACGGGAGCATCGCCCCGGTGCAGTTCGAGAAGAGCCCGAGCAGAGGCAGCGTGGTTGCCATGACCGTCGAGACGGCGCGTGACGTGTCGAGGAAGAAGTGCAGCGCGGGGCCGACGAGGCAGCCGAGCAGCAGAGACTGGAGCGCGCCAGCGAGCGCCTCGGTCGCCACCGTCGAGATCGCCTCCGAGCCGGAGGGCGATCGCCGGCCGATGGAGCGGATGACAGTGGAGACTGCCTGGCCTCCCGAGTTGCCGCCGTGGCCGATGATGAGGGGCACGAAGAAGGCGAGCTCGATCTCGCGCTCGAGAAGCGCGCCTGCGTGAGTGCACCAGAGGCAGCGCGTGTGAGTAGGAGCATCCCGTGCACTCGGAGCACCGCGAAGACAGCTCGCAGCACAGCCGAACGGCAGCTGAATGCAGGTGGCGGACACGTCTTCTCGAGTGCGACTTGGACCACGGACGTCGGCATTACGCATCTAGAGCAGCGGGCCGAACGAGTGCATCACCCTCTCACACAGCAGCAGGCCGCAGAGGAAGAACGCGAGCCAGCCGGTCCGCTCGCACACGAGGCGGAGCGCGCCAGCCACGCCGCCGCCGCCGCCGCTGCTGGGCTCCTCGACCTCTTCTGGCGCCGCCGCCTCCGCCGCCGGAGACTCCTTCACCGCGCGGACGCCGCGCCGCCGCAGACCTCCGTCCTTCGCCGGCTCGCTGGCAGCCTCTGCCTCCGCCGCGAGCCGCGTCGAGATGAGGAGCAGCGCCTCGCGCCGCTCTGTCGCGCCGCCGGCCGCCGTGGCGCGCACGGCAGCGAAGAGATAGTCGTCGATGCCCGTCTTCTTGAGGTACTCGAGCTCCTCAGACGGTGCGCTGGAGAGCCGGCCCTCGCCGTCGACAAACATGCCGGCGTGACTCCACCGCGATTCCGGCGATACAACTGTCTCATGAAAAGAATTTTACATCCAACCCTGCCCAGCCCCCCTCCGTGTCGCGATGCGCTCCCCGCTCCCGTTCCCCTGTGTCCCTGATCGTCCTTACAAGATCCTGCTCGTGCAGGTGGGGACCCTGTCCTTCTCCCACCCCTCGTTTGGCGTGCCCGTTTTATTTATTTATTTATTTATACACTGGGCACGGGACTGGCGCGCACTGGCACTAACACAGGCATGAAAAGAATTTAAAGATGCTGAAGATTCCTTCTTCGATTGGCAAGCTCTCACCGCATCTGCGTACCCACCTGTTGCTGCGCCTGTTTGTGCCGTGTGCGGTGTAGCAGGGGGAACAGGAAGGTGCACTGTCTGTGTATCTCGTATCTGTATGGAGTATGCCTTGCGCCTCCGCCATCTCCGATCTCGGCAAGTCGGCATCGTGAACGTGATGTGCCTCACAATGCTCAATTGCGTCAATGGTGGTCCATGCCTGATGCCTCGTGCGTCGTGGTACGTTATAATGCCGGCACAAACGTTCTCGCAAAAACATATTCTACGTCAGCATATAATACTTAATAGCGCCGCGCAAGCCGTATATAATGACAGCGCACACACACGTCACACTGACTTCAGCTGAGAGCTGGCAGAGATTTGAGCTCCAGCAACTCAGTGTGAGGGGCTCACGGACGCGGCCGCCCCTTGCCGGCCGCCCCGCCGGCGCCGCGCGCCACGAGCGCAGCGGCGCCAAGGGCGGCGTCGAGGGCCCACGACGCGCCCACGCGCGCCGCCTGCGCCGGCGTGGGCATCCGCGCCGCGTAGACCGCCTTGCGCGACAACGACGCGAGCGGCCCTCGGAGCTGCACCAACCCGGCGAGCGCAGACACGGCGCCGTCTTCGCCGCCGAGCGAGAGCATCTCGCCTACCGAGATCACCCGAGATCACCCGAGATCACCTTTCATCGCTTCCGAGCGAGAGCATCTCGCCCAAGTTTGTGTAGCGGAACGGCAGCGGCGGCGAGCCCAACAGCGCGGCGCGCGTGTTCCACGCAGCGTAGTCCGCCTGCTGCATCGCCGCCTACACAACAGGACCACCCCGACCGCTCCCGAAGAAGAAGCCCCTCGCGGCCCGCGCCCTGGTGCACCGCCACCTGCGCCGTCGATGGCGGCGCCGGTCCCTTGCTGTCGGCGGAGCAGGCGGCGTCGCCGAGGCAGTGCACGTGCGGCAGCCCGTCCACGGAAAGGTACCTGAAGCATGAAGGCTCGGAATGCCGAAGAAGAGAGCGATGGACATGCAGACGAACCGCGGCGAGTTACCTGACAGAGAAGAGCTGCGCGTCCACACACAAGAAATCTTGCCCAACGGCAGTGCGTCCTCCGGCGAGGGCTGCCGGTCGGTGAGCAGCCTGCCTCTCTCGTCCACATCTCGGGCAATCTCGGGCAATCTCGGCTAGATCTCGCCGGTCGGTGAGCAGCCTGCCTCTCTCGTCCACCGGCAGCCCGAGCGAGGCGCAGAGCGGCGAAGGCTGCGAGCCGGCGCACCACACCACCAAGTCCGCCTGTACATGGACGTGTTTTGGGCGTCGGTGGGGCGTGTCCAGGACGTGGTAGTCGCGCCGCGGGAGGGTTGCCGGGAGGGAGGGTGGCGCGGTGCCGCCGCACAGTGTGAGCTCCCCCGGGGCAACCTGAGTCCAGCAGCCCTTGGTGAAGGTTGGATGAGCGAGTCAGACCAGAGTGCGCCTCTCTCCGATGCCGCCTCGTCCACTGCAGTCTCCAGGTGCACTGTCACGCCACGCTCCTCGAGCCTCGCCTATGGGACATGTCATAGAGGTGTCCTGGACATGTCCTGGACATGTCACGCCACGCTCCTCGAGCCTCGCCTGCGCGACGAGCCTACCCGCAGCAGCAGCAGAAGCAAGTGTGACGAGGCACTGTCGCCCTCCCTCCCGCCCGCCTGCGGGCGGCCTGCTGAAGTCGCTCGACGAGGAGAGGAGCGCCTCTGCCCTGTGAATCAGGGAGAGGTCGACCTAGCGGGGAGGGCACCAAGAACAGGCTCCGAACAGGTCCTTAGGACAGCGGTGGAGGAGGGGGAGGGTCGGCCTTGTCCCCGAGCCAGCTGCACAGGTTGGCGGCCAGCTCGACCTAGCTCGAAGCATTGGACCGCTCAGTCCTGGGCTGCTGCCAGCAGCACACGCGCTGGCTGCCGGCCCCCGCCCCGACGAAAGAGCCGCCGATGACTGCGACGGAGATCTTGGCGCCGGCAGGGGCGCGCGAGAGCGGGAGCAGCGTCTCGCGCAGCGCGAGCGCGTCGTCGAGCGAATAGAAGGGCAGCGCGTGCTCCGCCGCCCCCTTGACGCCGCCAAACGAGGGGACTGCGCCCGGCGCGAGGACGGCGGCGTCGTACGGAAGAGCGAGCGGACCGCCCGCCGTCGTGCCGGAGGAGTTGGCGGCGCCTCCCTCTCCGGCCGTTGCCTCCTCCGGCCGCCGCACAGAGAGCAGCTGCGCCTCGGCGTCGAGCGAGATCGCCTCGCCCTGCACGAACTCGACGCCGGAGCCTGCGAGCAGCTCCTCGAAACGCGGCGCCACCTCCCAGCAGGACGCCTGCCCGGTCGTCACCTCGTAGAGCATGGGGAGGAAGACGAAGCGGTCGCTCCGGTCGACCAGCGTCACACGCGGCGGCTCCGCCTCCTCCCACCCCAGGTTGGCCAGGCGGAGCGCGGTGTAGAGCCCGCCAAAGCCGCCGCCCACCACGACGACGTCAGGCCGGCCGAGCGACTCGACCGAGGCGCGCATGACGCCGCCGGCGCGAGCGGCGGCCGGGCCGACGCGAAGCGCTGGCTTGAGCGCCGCGGGGAGGATCCCGAGCCCGAAGTGCATCATGCCGTGAGCCCACATCGGTTCGCAGCTGCTGTTCGTAGGAAGTCGGCTGCTGGTGCCGCGAAATGGCCTGCCACGATTTGTTTTTTCTTTTTTGTCCAAAAAAAATGTATTATCCTAACGGTGTGGGGGCGCGGAGGGCTTGTTGGCGAGCCAAAATGGTGTTTCCTTCCGAGGCGCTGCGCTAGGCTCAGAGCGAGTTCGCGCTGCGCTAGGCTCAGACGGCGAGTTCGCGCTGCGCTAGGCTCACAGATGCGAGTGCGCTGCGATAGAAGAAAAAAACAGGGTCGAAACGACAACCGAAGGGAGGACTGTGTAGTGTAATCATGTGTCAAGAATCACGTGCTGCTGCTGAGCTGCTGCTACTGCTGCTGCTGCGCGGCGAGCGCCGTCGCCGAGGCGGGCCTCGGCGGAGAGCGCGATTATGCGGCCTTTTCCGCGACCCGCACAAAGAAGAGGCGCCCTCCGTCAGCCTCGACCTGCCACCGGCTCGCGTCGACCGACCCGGCCGCGTGCCACACCTCCACAGCCCAGTGCGCCAGCCCGCAGAAGTTGCCCTCCTCGATGCCCCATCCCGTGGGCCACGCGGCCAAGGCGGTGCCGAGAGGCGGCGGCGGCGCCGCGGTCGCCTCGAGACGCGCCGCGACGGCGTCAAAGGCGATCCGCCTCGCGCCCGTCGCGGCCGCCTCGGCCAGCAGCGCCTCCCCGGCCAGCCGCGGGAGGTCGCCCTCCGTCTCGAACCAGCACGACGAGCGGCCGTCGGCGCACGCCTCGTCCCACGCCTTGAGCTGGCGGACAAAGGCCGCCAAGCTCTTGAGGCCGGGCGAGGGCGCGGCGGGCGACGGGGCAAGGGAGCAGCCGGGCGAGGAGAGGTAGGAGGTGCTCGCCGGCGAGCGCTCCCGCGCCTGCGAAGGGGCAAGGCCTGAGGGCGGGCGGGCGGTCGGGCGGGCGGGCGCGGGTGGGGGGGATAAACGCTGCGCCGCCAAAGGAACCAGCGACACTGGCCGCGGCTCGTCGCCACGCGCCGGCTCGGAAGAGGGGCTGTCGGCGGCGAAGCAGAGTGGCACGCCTCGCCGCTCGAGCCGCCGACAGCCCCCCCTCCTGACGTGACGGCCGCTCCCGGAGCCGGCCGGTGCGCGCCTGACCCACGCCCCCTCTCGCACCCCTCCGACCCCCCCTGCGCGGCGCACCCGTCCGCTGTGCGCCGGCTCGAGCGCCTATTGCCAAATCGCGACGTTTGAGCGCAGCGCACGCATCCTCTGGGCGCCTGAGCGCGGCGGAATCTTGCCAGAATGTGGCCGCAGGAAGAGCCTCCGGCGGGCCTCCGGCGGACGCCTGGCGGCGTGGCGCTGCGCGCCGGCCTGCGGCCCAAAGCCCGAACGAGCGGTCAAGTTAACTTGACGCGCCGAATCCCTTGGTTGGCCCTCGCAGCTGTGATACAAAAGTGGGGACGCGCCTGGCGGCGCGCCCCCAAAAACAAAAGCCGGTCCTGACACAGTCATAATAGGGTGTTGTGTGCCGTCAGAGTGACTCTCTGTGTGTCAGGGATAGTCAAGGCCGTCCATCAGAGCTCCAGTAAGCTCGGAGACACCCCATTAGGTTAGGCTGTACCCATGTTTCCTCGCTCACCCCGTCTCGTTTCCTTTCCGTGTTTCTCTACAGCACCCTCTCGTTTCCTCTCTAGTTTCCCGAGGAAACTCCGCGAAAACCGTCAATTTCACGACTCGCGTGACCTCGTCCAGGAAAACCACCGAGTCGTAGCCAGGTATTCGAGATCGGGGAGGGGGTTCGCGGCAAATCCGGCTCGGCTCGGCCATCCCTTCGACACGCCCCGTCGGCCGTCCCTCCCTCGTCTCCGCTCCTCCCTCGTCTGAGGCCCGTGCGGCCCCCTCCCGCCGCTCTCCCGCCGGCAGCTGGTTCCGTCTTATGAGATCCCGCAGTTCTTCCGCCACGATCTCTCGGTGTCCAAGCTGGTCGCCCCATGTCCAGACCAAAATTCTCTTTCTTGGAAAATTCTATGCCTGCACAGCTTTCTGGCCACGTGCGAGACGTGAGTGCAGCTGCGAGGGCTGCACGGACAAGCAGAGAGAGGGCGAGGAGGAGTGGTCTACAACATATGAGACGAGCCAGCCTGGCCACCGCGCGCCGTGCCAGCCACGCGGCCCTGGCTCATCATGCCGCGCGCCGTCTCTGCACGGCTACACGCCTCGCCGACCCGTCCACCATGGTCGGAAGGCTCCAGCAGCTGCAGGCCTTGCAAAGGTGCCGCCGAGCCGAGCCGCCTGCAATTCCCACTCTCCTCTCCACTCGCAGGCTGGCCCGTGGTGGCGCACGGGGCTGATGCGGCTCGGTGGCATGTTCACGGATGCGCAGTACCAGGCGGCGGCCGGCGAGGACATCCACGGGATATGCCGGCGGCGCGGAGACCTCTCGGAGCTGTACGACCCGTCTTCCGGCGGCGTCGACGCGAGCCGGTTCTACACGCGCTTCCAGGTCAAAGGGCTTCACTGCTGGCTGGTGCACGTGCGGCTGCGTCCGCTGCCGCGCGAGCGGGTCGAGGCGCTCGTCTCGGAGGTGCTGGAGCGGCTGTGGGAGTACGACGGGATGCGCGACGCCGTGGAGGGGGAGGGGCTCGAGCTGATCCAGGCGCTCAAGTACCAGAAGGAGCTGCAGCTGTCGTGGCACGGCATGGCGCAGGCGCTCGACGAGGCGCTCAAGCAGCCGGCAGGCGGACCCCAAGCGGAGGCCCTCGCCGAGGTGCTGCTCCGCAACGTGTACGCAGACGAGGAGGGAGGCATCGCCGGCAGCGCGGAGCCGGCGGCCCTGTGGCTCGCCGAGTACCTGCTGGCGCAGATGTCGCACCTCGCGGCGCTGCCGGACGACGAGATCCTCCTCGGCCGCCTCACCTGGGCGCCGCCGCCGCCGCCGCACGCCAGCGGCGCCGAGCTGCGCGGCGACGAGGCGGAGGCGGAGCAGGCGGCCGGAGGAGGGCGCTGACGGGGGGCGCTGCTGACACCTGTTTGAGAGGGCGTGCGCGCTAGGCATCGTGCCGTTTCTTGTGTTTGGGGCGCGGGGAGGGGCGAGGACCGAGGTGAGTTGTACTCTGAGGGTTGGGGTCGGGGAGAGTTGCGACGAGCCGTCTCGCTGGGAGCTCATCTGCGAGTGCGAGGCGGTCAGTGTCTCTCTTTTTTACAAATCCAAACAGATGAGAAGGCGCCGTCGACATATTTAAAGTTTTTGGCATGACTGTGATTTAACACATTTATGTCCTCTGCATGTGCCACGGCGGGCTCCGGCGCGCTTCTTTTCCCGCGCGAGCAGTGCACCGCGCGCCGGGGGGGCGGGGCGGCGCGACCAACCCAAGAAGGTCGCGAGCGGGATGTACTGTGGTGGCAGGGTGGAGGGTGAGACCCGCTGAGACAGAGGATACGTGCCTCGCGGGGGGAGACGAAAAAGTCCCCGCACTCCGGTGCAATCAATCGGCCCTTTCTAGATTCACCACAGTCCTGCGCAATGCCTGCAGCGAGTCGGGCAATGCGCGCACATCCGGCCGAGGAGCCCGCCGTCCTTCGGCACGCGGGCGACCGAGACGCCGAGGAAGGCGAGCCAGACGGCGAGTGCTCCGGCGAGGAGCGCCGGCGTGAGGCGCTCTCGCTGCCTCGCTACGTCGGAGGCCATGGCGAGAGGGATGGAGAGGGAGAGGCCGACCACGACGACGAGGGGTGATGTGAGGAGGGCGGCGCGGGCGAGCAGCAGGTTGGCCACCACCGTCCCGAGCAGCGCGTTCCCGCAGATGGCGAGCAGGTTGTCGCGCGCCGGCAGCTCGAGCCGCTCGACACCGGTCGCGTGCAGCAGCAGCAGCGCCGGCGGGCCGGCCGCGAGGAGCGAGGCGCCCATGAGGCCGAAGAGGTAGGGCAGCGGCGCCTCCTTCTCGGACGGCACCTCCCGCTTCAGCCGCACCGTGTATGCGCCGTAGCACGCCGCCGAAGCAACCAGCCCCGCGGAGCCAAGGGCGTGCTTTAGCTCCGCGCGGTGCGCGACGGCGGCGGCGGAGTGGGAGATGCGCGCGAGCGCCCGCGCGGCGTGCGGGTGGTGGTGGTGCTCGTCGTCACCCCACGCGCCCTCGCCCGCCCCTCCGTACACCACGAGCAAGACGCCGGCCAAGCCGCAGGAGACAGACGCGACTCGAAGAAGAGACAGGGGCTCTCCGAGCAGCCACGCGCTGAAGAGGAGGGTCCACACGGCGGAGGAGGAGGCGATCACGGTGGCGGAGGAGACGCTCGTGTACTGCAGGCTCACGTTGAAGAGCAGGTTCGCGCAAAGGATCAGGCCGCCCAGCCGCCAGGCGACATACACGAGCCCAACCTCAGAGGGCACCTCGGAGGGACGGCCGGTGCCGGCGGCGCCAGCGTCCCCGCCCGCCCCTCCGCCGGACCCGATGGCGCGGCGCGGTGCGCAGGCCTGCGCCATCTCCAGGCCGGCCTCGTCGCCCACGTGCCGCACGGCAGCGTACCCACCCTGCGCCGCGCCCCAACCCTGCACCAGCCTCCCGACGGCTGCGGCGGCTCGCACGCGGTAGCCCAGCAGGTAGAGGGCTTGCATCGAGAAGGAGATGTATGTGATGAGGAAGGGCTTGCGGTGGTGCTCCGCCTCGAAGACCAGCTGCAGCACGATGGTCGAAGCCGTGAAGAGCACGACGACAACGAGCACGAGCACGATGCCACGCACGCGCCGCAGTAGACGCGCGCTGATCGTGAGTGCGCCAGAGCGCCACTGGGCGACAAACCATGAGGCCGGCAGCAGCAGGGTGACTGCGATAAGCACGAAGGCGACGGGCGCCGCGTAGGAGGAGGAGGAGACCATGTTCTGCTGTCGACTCTTGCTGTTGCCCTCGCCGTGTAGTACGCGCCACTTTCGACTTTCCACACACAGAAAAAGAAATTGCAGGCCAGTGGGATATGAAATTCGCTGATCGTCATTGAGAGCCCGTAGCACATGTGCATGTATGTGGAGCCCGGGGACGGGGGACTTCGCGCCGCCCTCCCCCTGCTGGGCCCCTCGGCAGCCTGGCGCATGCACCGCGGGGGCGCAGCACCGATGCCTACGATGCGGCCACAGCCTGCCGGAGGAAATGCGAGGCGAAGGGGCTGTCCAAGAACATCTCTGCCGCCCGCAGCGGAGCCGGCGAGTCCGCCTCTTGCAGCGCCTCCCGCGGCGAAACCTCCAGCAGCTGTGACGAAACCTCCAGCAGCTGTGAGCCGGCGTCGGGGTCGACCTCTGCCGTCGTCGGCGGCTCGGCGAGCGCCGGGGCGCCCTCCTCCTCCGGGGCGCCCCCCTCCTCCGCGGCCGCGGCCGCCGCCTGCACCTCGAGCACCACCTCCTGCACCGCCTTGCTCACGGGGGTGCTGCCCGGCGACGCCTCCTCCTCCTCGAAGTCGACCGCCGGCGCCGCCGGCGCCGACACCTCCGCCGCCTCCTCGGCCGGTGGCGGCGCCGGAAGCGGCTCTGGCGGCGGCTTCGGCGGCCAGTCGACCGCCACGATCGTCACAGGGGGGGAGCGAGGCCGCCTCTGCTGCCTCTGCCTCCGCGGCGGCCCGCCCTCGCCCGAGGCGGGCGGAGGCACCGTCCAAGCGGCGCTGCGCGGAGCAGCGGGCGGCGGCGGCGCGGCGTGCCGGGTGGCGGCGCACCGCACGACGGCGCCCTCGCCCGTCTGGCCGCCGCCTTCTGGCGGCGGCGGCGGCGGCGGCGAGCGGGGTCGCAAGGGCGGGGAGGGGAGCTCGCCAAAGTCGAGCGAGGCCGGTACGAGGCTCGCTGGCTCCGGGCCGAGGATCGCGTGGGCCGCCTCCCCCGCGCCGCCCTTCGCGCCGCCCTCGCCGCCCTCGCCGCCGCCATTGGCGCCACCCCCGTCGCCGTGCTGCGCAGACGGGCTGAGCGTCGACCGATCGCACGAGCAGTGGAGGAGGTTGGCGCGGTTCTGCCGGGCGAGGGCGAGGTTCTCGCGCCAGACGTGCGCCTGCTGCTCGAGGAGCGCGCGGTGCGCAGCCTCCCTCTCCGCCCGCCGCTTCTCGTGCATCGCCTTGCGCAGCACCTGAGGGGGCGCGCGGGGACGGCGCCGTCAAGCCGCTCGCTGTCTGCCTCGAGTGACGTGTCGAGTGACGTGTGTCAAACAGGAGGGGGAGGGGCGGGGGTGGGGTGGGGGGGGCACCTCGGAGCGGCGCTTCGAGGCCTCGAGCGCTCGCTCCTCGGCGGCGAGGGCTGCCTCCTTCGCCTCAGCCCTGCGGAGGAGAGGCGGCGGGGTGGGGGAGGCGCGCGCTCGGCTTCGGTGAGAGGCGGAGGAGGGCCGCAAGAGGGGTGGGTGGCGGTGGTGGCGGTGGCGGCGGCGGTGGTGGCGATGGTGGCGGTGAGAAGAGGCGAGGGCGGCCCGCGCCGTTCGCGCGTTCGCGCCGCGTGTTGGTGCACGGCCCGCTCCCACGCGTCGTTGGCGGCGGAGCCGGCGGCCGGCGCAGGCACAGTTCGGCTCTGCGGCGCGGCGTGGACAGGGAGGGTCTCCAGCTGGCCGAGGGAAGGGAAGGCGCCGGAGGCGGTGCCGGCGGGCGGTAGCGAGGCCGACATGAGGGTGTCTGCCGAGAGGGCGCCGCCCGGACCACCCCACGCTTGCGCGGGTGGCCTCGGGAGGGGCGCACCCCCGTGCGGCGGCGTGGCGCGGTGCTGCGGCGCGGGGACTGCAGCGGGATGCAGCCAGCCGGCGGTCAGTCGGTCGGTGGGCAGGCCCGCGGCAGGCAGTGCGGCTGCGGCGGCGAGGAGCGGGACGGACGCCGGAGAAGCGTGCGGGGGAGAAGGAGCATCGACTCGAGAGGCGCCGGCTGGCTCTGCCGCCGCCGCCGCCGCTTCCGCCGGCGCGGCGAGGGGGTGGTGAGCCGGCGGAGGCGGCAGGGGAGGTGGCGGTGGCGGCGGTGGCGGCGGCTTCCACGAGACTGTGCCTGTGCCGACCTCCCAGTAGTAGGCGGCCCCTTTGGCGCTGGTCAGCCGCGTCCAGCCCGTCGGCAGTGGCAGCGGCGCCGCCGGCGCGCCAACGACTGCCGTCTGCGCAGACCCGTCTGAGCTGCAGGTGGCGGAGGCGGAGGCGGGGGCTGGACGCGGCGCCGGCTCCTCAGCGGCCCGCGCCGCCCTCGGCGCGGCTGCACCCGCCTTCGCCGCCCCCGCCTCTGCCGGCTTGCTCGAGCGCTTGTCCTCGAGCCGCGCCTCGGCCCGCCTTGGCGCCGTGCCTCGCGCCTGCTTTGGCTCGAGCAGCGCGGGGCGCGGCGGGCGGGACGCGGTGCCAGGCCTCGAGGCGGCCGGCGTGGCCGGGGACGCTCCAGCGCGGGATCTGCGCTTGGAGGCCGCCGCACTTGGCGCCGTCTGCGGCCTCTGCTGCTGTGGCGTCGGCGCTCGAGGGTCGTCGTCACACCACGCCACGTACGGCCGCACCCGTCGGCCGGCGCCAGCTTGCTTCGCGGGCGGCTTCTTCGGCGCCGGCGCCCACGACTGTGTGCCGCGCCGCGTGCCGACGACTGGCGCCGCCCACGGGTCGGCGCGGTGCTTGGCGGTGGTCTGCCTTTGCCACTCGCCGGCGGGCTGCCACGCGCCGAGTGCCACCGGCCTGTGGCGCCGTCCGAGCGGCGCCGCCCGATCGCTGAGATCCCAGTCGGGCGTGCGCACCGTCTCTCTCGTCCGTCTCGGCCTGTTGTACAGGTCCTCATTGTGGCCCCACCAGCGCGGTGGCTCAGGCGCGTCCGCGGCCGCCGGCTCATCGTCCGTCCACGTGGCGAGCTGCGCCCTGGGACCCGGGCGGAAAGTGTAGTACCCCGGAGGGCCGGGTGGCGCGAAGGACATGGCGGTGGGTAGGTCGCGTGGGGGTCGCTGTGCCGGGCTGCTACCTGCCGCCCGCCTCAACGCCTGGGTCGGATTTATTTTTTATTTGCAGAAGGAGAGTCCGGCGTTCCACCGCTGAAGAACGAAGGACGCAGCAGCAAGGAGTCGAAAGGAGGGGGCTGGGGACCTGGGAATTCTCTCTTGTCTCCGTGGTGTGAGTGTGAGCACACATACACACACATTGCCGCTGGTGTCGAGGCGGCGTCGGGCAACGCCAGCGCTGGCACCGCACAGATAAGCAAGCGGGGTCAGTTCGTGTCCTCCTCCCTTCTTTATGATCTCATTGCGTCACGCGATCTCGTGCCTTCTCCTCGCCGCAGCGACACCCGCCTCCGCCCGATACCGCGTGCGACTGCGGACGCCTCTCGGCATCGCGTTTGAGGAGGTGGAGCCGGGCAAGGCTTGCGGTGTCGTCGTCGCGGACCTCGTGGATGGAGGCAACGCCGAACACGACGGTCGGATCTGGGTGGGCGACCGGCTGCTGAGCACGAGCGCGGTGGTGCTGGGCGGCGACAGCGCGTTGCTGACGGTCGGTGGTGGGCGGCAGTTCACAAACTGGAAGCGAGAGCTGATTCCCGCGACGGCGATGGGCTTCGAGGAGATAATGGCCGCCATCGGGTCCAACTCGGGCCGCTTCGGCTACGTCGACTGCCTGCTCGAGCTCGCGCGGACTGACTCGTCGGTGCCGCGGCCCGCTCAAAGCGGCGCCGCCCGCGCCGCGCGAGGCGAGTCTGGCGTCGACTGGGACGGCGGGCGCGGCACCAGGGTGGGCGGCGTCAGCACCCCAATCAGACCCGTGCCGGACGAGTTTGACTTTGACTAGCAGGAGGTACCAGGTAGATTCGCAGATGCGCTAGAGAGAGAGCGAGTGGCTGAGGCTAGTTCCTTCCATTTTGGCAAAAGTCAACCCCCGCCTAACCATTTTGTACCTCCCGCTCGCGCTCCGCCCTGAGCGCTGAGGCTTGAGCGCTGAGGCAACCTCCGCAGCCTCCCCGCTCCCAACCTGACCGCTGACGGTGGACGGCGCAAACTACCGCACGCAAACGGTCGCGCCGGGCGCCTCAGGGCGCGAAAAAGAAAAACTCGCCCGCGGTTTGGCAGACCCTCCATTACTCCATCATGACCAACGAGTTGAGCGCAATGCGTGTTGAGCACACGCTCACGACGAGTTAGCGCAGCCCACTACGGACCAAGCACACAGCGTCAATGTCGGACGAGCCACCGCCAACGCCGGTCGCGTTTGTGCGTTCGCCCTCGCTTGCGCCGGCCTCGCACGACAACCCGACTCCTCAGTCGTGGGGTCCGCCGACCTCGTACGCCACCAAGAGCGACAAGATTGTTTGCATCATGGTCGGCCTTCCTGCGCGCGGCAAATCATACATATCGCGCCGGCTCGCACCCTATGTCTCTTTCTTTTACGGCGCGCCGGCCAAGGTGTTCAACGTGGGAGATTACCGGCGGAAGATCGCGCGAACCACTTCGATGGCCGACTTCTTCGACAGCAGCAACCAGGCGGCGATGAAGGCGAGGGCGCAGGCGTGCGAGGAGGCGCTCACCGACCTGAAGAGGTGGATCGGAGAGACGCCGTCGCAACAGCAGCGGCTCGACCAAAAGCTTCATCAGAGCGGCGACTTTGGTTCGCTGGCCATCTTCGACGCGACCAACTCGACGCAGAGCCGTCGCGCCTGGCTCGTGGAGCAGCTGAAGGACACGGGCGCAAAGGTGATCTTCATCGAGTCGGTCTGCCGCGACGAGAGGCTCGTGCAGCAGACCATCCTGCACGCCAAGGAGAGCGTCCTAGCGCGGCTCGAGCCTCGGCGGACTGCCGGGTTGGTTGACCGCCCCGCCCCGCTGGTAGGTTGGGAATCACGACTACGAGGGTGTCGACCCGGCCGTCGCCATCGCCGACTTCGAGGCGCGGATACGGCACTACGAGCAGGTGAGGGCCCGAGAGGCTCGCGGCCTGCCCATGGGCCTGCCCCTCGAATCTCACTCAGCCTCGGGTCGTCTCGGTCGGTCTCCGACAGGTGTATCAGGAGCTCGGCCCGCCCGAGAAGCACCTCGCCTGGATCCAGATCGTCGATGGCGGCCGCCAGCTCTCGATGAACAACATCCGCGGCTTCCTCCCCTCGCGCATCTCGCAGGCGGAGGCACGAGACGACCCGAGATCACGCGTCGGCCAGCCCTCAGCCGCGTCGCTTCCCTCGCCTCCGCCGCCGCCCTCACCACCCTCGCCGCCCGCGCCCCTCTCGCAGTTCCTCGTCAACTTGCATGTCGACTGCCGCTCCTTCTACCTCTCCCGCCACGGCCAGTCCGAGTACAACCGCCTCGGAAAGATCGGAGGCGACTCGGACCTCACCGCGCACGGAGAGGCGTACGCAAAGGCGCCGCCCTCGCCGCCGCCATCCTCGCCGCCGCCGCCGCCGCCGCCGCCGCCGCCGCCGCCGCCGCCGCCGCCGCCGCCGCCGCCATCCTCGCCGCCGCCGCCGCCGCCGCCGCCGCCGCCGCCGCCGCCGCCACCCCCGCTGCCTCTCCCCTCCGCGCCGCCGCCCTCACCGCCGCCCCGCTGCCCGTGCCGCAAAGGCGCTCGGCGAGTGGGTCGACGCGAAGGTCTCTCTCGCCGCCGACGGCTCCCCCGTCCCGTGCCGTCTCTGGACCTCGTCGCTTCTGCGCACGCGCCGCACCGCGCGGCACATCTCCACGCCGGTCGTCTCGTACACCACTTCGGACGGCGCGCACCTCGACTGGGTGCAGATGCGGCCAAAGGCCTTCCGCAACCTCGACGAGCTCTACGCGGGCCTGTGCGACGGGATGACCTACGAGGAGATCGCAGACAACTACCCGGACGAGGCGGAGGCGCGCGGGGCAGACAAGTTCCAGTACCGGTACCCTCGCGGCGAGTCGTACACCGACCTAATCGCCCGCCTCGAGCCGCTTGCCCACGAGCTCGAGCGCTCCCGCGAGCCCGTTGTGATCGTGGCCCACCAGGCAATCCACCGCGTGCTCTTCGCCTATTTCATGGGGATGCCGCGCGAGGAGTGCATCCACGTCTCCATCCCGCTCAACACGGTCATCAAAATCACTCCGACGTCGAACGGCTGCGAGGAGGAGCGCACCGTCGTGCTGCAGCACCCCAAGGGCGAGCTGCTCGACCCAGCGAGCCACTGAGCTGGGACACGACGCGCGCGATCCCACACAGAGTACGGTATGCATGTCTCATGTCTGTGCGGTACGTGTGTTTTTGTACTTGTTTGTTATACTGCGCAGGAAGATAATTATGTACAAATGTAGGAAGTGTGAAAATGCAGAAAAGGGAGCTCCAGCCTCTTCGTCGAGCGGCAAAGCTCAAAAGCACACCTGAGCTCGCAACATCGAGCTCGAGGCGGCGGGACGGAAGCGGGAGCGGACGCACCTTGCTCACGAGATAATGTACTCCGCTGATGAGAGCCTCTCCCTCGCCGCGCGCAAAGAATGCCCGCACATCGTCGCGCGTCCAAAATCTGACAGACCCGTCAGTCGTGAGGGCGAGCCATCCGTCAAAAAGGCAAACACCAGACTCCACCATCGCCTCCAGCCGCTTCGACCCAGGCTGAAAGCTCGCAATCTGGGCAAGAACAGCGCTGGCGTAGCCGGCGCTGCCCGGCGTCTGCGCAACAGCCAGAGCGACAGGCTGCTCTCGTCCCTGCACACTCTTGAGTCTCCGACCATACGCGGTGCGCTGTGCGTTGGCTGAGAGGGCTGCGACCTCGGCTGGACTTGCATATGGCGTCATCTCCCTGACGCTCGACGCACATCTGCTGCAGGTAGTGGCCGAGTTGTGGTTGACAGCGTCTCTGCAATGCCGACACAGCCACCACTCCAGCCGCAGCTGCGGCATTGTGCGCCATTCGGCGGCCGACGGTCTCTGACCGCGCTGCGCTCGCAGCTGCAAAGACGCCGCTGCAAATGCCGCCGGACCCGCATCCGGAACAGCCAGGATTCCGGCTAACGTCGATGCTCCATCGCCCGCAACAGGCGTGCGATGCTGCAGCACTGCACCGAGAGGCGCAGCAACCTCGACCTGGGTGTTGCTCGAATCCGTAACGCCCGCCGGGCGAATACGATTGCCTGGTCCTATCGCCAAAAGGCCCTGCTCCTCCTCTTGTCTGGCAGCAAACGCAACCTGCGGCACAAGCCGCGTTGGCGCAGAGGAGGCGGCAAGCCTCAACGCGCCTACCCGTGGCATGCCGCCGGATCGGGCCAAGACTAAGGCTGCAGGATTCGGCCCCGCCTGCTGCGAGTGCCCTCCCGTTGAGGTGTCCATCTTATGTGCAGTGGGGCTACAACTGTAGCGCGTCGGCAGGATCCCCAAAACCGTCGTAAACCCCCCCCAAATTGAATTGTGCAGTGTGTGGAGTTTACTTCATTCAGCGGGTGTGTATGTATGTAGGAAGGTGAAGAACAGCTAGGTAGGTAGGTAGAAAGGTGAAGAACAGCCAGGCTCGGACTGGACACCAACGCGGTAAGGGTGAACGTTGAGCGCCTCCCTCTCTCTCCGGCTGCGCGCCTGACCGGTCGGTGCAGCCTCCGAGTCGGCGGCTAGCGCGCGCGATAAGGTTTTTGCTCGCCTTCCCTGGACCCCGTGTTGCGTGACTGTCTCTCTGCGATTTCGGGCCCGGGGTTGTGCGTTTATGTGAACGCGAACAGCTGAAACAGAGAAAAAAACCCAAAAGGGACGGCCGAAAACCCTCCTTTCGGTCGAGCACAAGAAGGCGGCTCGGGTCGGCCGGCGCCGCCATGGCGGCCATGATGACGAACGTCAAGTGCGTGATCGTGGGAGACGGTGCGGTCGGCAAGACGTGCCTACTCATATCGTACACCACGAATGCCTTCCCAGAGGACTACATCCCCACCGTCTTCGACAACTACAGCGCGAATGTGATGGTGGATGGGAAGCCGATCAACCTTGGGCTGTGGGACACAGCAGGGCAGGAAGACTACGATCGGTTGCGACCGCTCTCGTACCCGCAGACGGACGTCTTCCTCGTCGCCTTCTCCCTCATCTCGCGCCCCTCGTACGAGAACGTGAAACAGAAGTGGTTCCCCGAGCTGAAGCACCACTGCCCAAACTGCCCGTTCATCCTCGTCGGCACGAAGCTCGACCTGCGATCTGATGGGACCACGGTTGCGAAGCTGCGCCAGCAGAACCAGACACCGATCAGTCTGGAGGAGGGGCAGGAGATGGCAAAGACCATCGGCGCGACAAAGTACCTCGAGTGCTCCGCGCTGACGCAAAAGGTGCGCCCCCGACGCCCCTGCGAGCGGCTTGGTGGGCTCGGGCACGAAAAGACGGCCAGTCACGTCCCACCCGACACGTCTCCAGCATCCAGCCGCACCGCCCCCTCGCCCCCCTCGCCCGCCCGCGAGGGTCCTTGCTCGCTCCTGACCGCCAGCGCCGCCGCCGCTCTGCGCAGGGCCTCAAGAATGTGTTCGATGAGGCGATTCGCGTCGTGCTGTGCCCGCCGGCGCCCGCCAAGAAGCCGAAGAAAAAGGGCGGCTGCAGTGTCATGTAGCTTGGGCGGGGCCGCACGCCACCGCTCCCCCAGCCACCCACCCATCCGACCCTCGCGTCCCTCTCCCCCTCCACACTCCTGACCCATGCCACTTTGAACCCGGCCTTCGGCCCCGCCCACTTTGCCCCCCCGGGGGCTTGTTATGTATCGGTTCGGCGCCGCTCTCCAGCGGCCGGACCAGCCACGAGGGCCGGGCTTCCATTGGCGAGAGCGCTGGAGGGCCATGGGCACGCCAATACGCCGCGGCGCGGCGGCGGTCGACTGTCTGCGCCCGGTCGTGAGAGGGCTACTTCTTTCACCATGTACAAAAACACACGTACCGCACAGACATGCAGAAGTGTGCACACACAGGGGGAGCCAATCGGCTGTCCGACACTCATCGGCACGCTTGGTCGAGCCTGCCGGCACGGACAGACCAAGAGAGCCCCCTGTGCCCTGACCCTGGCAGGGAAAATAAATAAAACGGACACCTCTACTAGGAGATGGGTAAAAAGGAACAGGCAGGGAAGAGGGGGCGGAGCTCTTGTTTTTATTTACTTATTTGCACACCATCGAGCCACCACAAGCCACGGCCAGGAGGCATCATGTGGAGGGGTAACGTGGAAGTCGAAAGGGAGACCGGGGGCGGCGAGAGGCACCACACTGAAACCGACAGAGTTGTCAATCTGCATTGGACACGCACGCCCTGCACGCTCTCCGGGACTACAAAGCAAACCGACGCGGCCCAGTCACAACACGACCACGTTTCCGCTCAACGAGTCCGCTCAATCTGCCTCGGCGTGATCTTCTTCGGTATCTTCGGGCGGCGCCAAGTGCCTCCAAATGTCGTCGTCATCGTCATGGTCTTCGCCGCGCTCATCGTCACCAATGGTGCCGGCCGACACCCTCCACGAGGGCGTGCCGACTCCGGCGTCGCCGGAGAGTCGGACGAGGCGGTGCGTCCCCGCCAGCTTTGAAACATCTCGCACGGGCGCCTCGGCGACAGCGAAGCGCGAGTACTTGAAATCGGTGCCGAAAAAGTCGGCCATCTTGTAGTCAGCGCCCATGCCCTCAATGGCACCTTCCGCTTGAGCCTCAGTCGCAATCTCGTGCCCGCCGCCCTGCGCCTTCCAGAGGTCAGTATACTTGTCCTGCTTGCCGTCGACCGCCATGCCGTCCCCGTCATATGATTGGCCAATCAGCCCGTGCGGCGCCACTATCTTGCCCGTCCCGAGCTGCGGCGCGAGCGGGTCGCGCAGCGGAGCGAAGGAGAGGTCAATCTGCTTCTTGCCCGGCACGGTGGATCGCCAGATGAGGCGGGCCGACGCCTCCAGTTTCCAGCCCGCCGTGCTCACCTGCAACACTTCGGCGCCCCCGCCCTGCCCGCCCTTGCGCGCTTCGAGTGAGGCGCTCACGTCCTCGAAAGCGATACCCGGCTCGCCCGCGAGCAACCTTTTGGCCGCAGTGGCGCCCGGTAAGCCGTGCACGAGCGGCGTCGGCGGCTGGTTTGGCGAGTACTCGATGCGGATGGTGCGGCCCGAGGAGGCAGCCTTGATCACGACATAGGCGTCAGTCACAAAGGAGCCGCGCACTTTCATCCCACCCCAGTGGAGGGGCAGTAGGAAGGAGGCCATCTCCCACGCGCCGTTGACAGAGATATTGGTGTGCGAGAGCATGTTGTAGACAGCGCCGTCCTCGCCGCGAAAGTCCGCCTCGCCTCCATCCGCAAAGTGCAGATGCGGGTCGCCAGTGAGGCCGGGGGAGAGGGGGAGCGGCGGCGGAGGGGGCGCCGGAGGGCCCGGCGGGAAGGGCGGAGGCGAGGGAGGTGGCGAAACGGCCGGACTGAGGAGGGCCGCGAAGATGATAGCCCCTGCCATGGGTTGCTCGCTGTAGAGCTTATCGCTTCTGTTTCATGTCGGGGCTGCAACCGCCCGTCGTGAAAGCCGAGCGGAACTATTAAGAAAGCGGCCGGCACCCGGGACACACACACACACACACACACACACACACACACACACACACAGAGAGAGAGAGAGAGAGAGAGAGAGAGAGAGAGAGAGAGGGGGGGGGGGGTAGCTGGTTGGTTCCGTCCGTGTGTATGCGGCGTTATCACGTGTGAAGAGTGTGAACTGAAGGAAGGAAGGATTTTCTTCTAGCATCAAGGACAAGGTCCGTGAATTGACTACCATAACGCATAAGGTGGTCCTCCGGCATGCCCATGCGGCATGCGGCATGCCGAGAGAGATTTTTCGTTGTACCAACCAAACAACTCTAACAGTCACTTGTGCCGTCCGTCCCAATCAGAAGACGAGATCCCGCCGAATGAGTGTAGAGTGAGAGTGAGAGTTCGCCGGGCGGGGCGGCGGCGCGCGTCGTTTTCGCTCCAGTTTCGCTCTCGCGCAGGAAGGACGGCCACCGTCAAGCGTCAGTCAAGATCTGGTCAGGCGGGTCGCGTGATCTTGGTGAACGTTCCCTTGCATGGCTGCAAGCATGGGATCTTCAAACCAATTACTCGAGTAGTCGCGTTTGGGCAGGGGAAGCATGGCGCCATGGGCGCGCACAGTCCACAGACAGACCTTGATGTGTGAGTGTTAGATTTGTTTGGTATTGTATTGCAAAAACAAAACACATTGTATTGCTAAAAATCTCTCTCAGACCTCTCAGCTCTCTAGCCCGTAGCCCGATCCCGATCATCCGGCCCGCTGCGCGCTGGGTGCGCTTCTTAGCTCCGCGGCCCTGGATGTGAGGTTAATGACTGCACTCCAAGTGCTCCAAGTGCTCCAAGACCTTGGCCTAAGTCAAATCGAGAGAGATATTTTTAGCAATACCAAACAAAATCGAGAACAAGCGCTGTGCCCGACGTGATTTCTTGTTGGTTTTCTAAAATCTCTCTCTTCAAAATCGACGAGGCCCTTGGTCTCAATACATCGTCCATTGACGGCGGGCGTGCTCGCCGTCAAGCTCAGCACCGGTTCTGCCTCTCTCTGTCTGGCCGAGCCGCCTCGATCGATGTATGTAGCGAATGGAGGACGCCGAACAGCCTGGATTTCTTTGTTTGTTGTAAAATTCTTTGTTTGGCCCAGCTGATAATCGCTTGGGTCCGGATGAGGCGCAGCTTGGGCGCGGCCCGCAGCCTCGCCAATTGGGCTCCGGTCCTCGTCCTCGGCAACGGCGCCGCGGGCGCCGAGAAGCAGGCGATCGCGCTCGCGGACGCGCTCGGCCTGCCCTACCAGGTCGAGCGGCGGGTGCCTTCGAGGGCGGCGATGCGGCTACCGCTGCCCACGCAGCTCGCAGTGCAGTCGCTGCTCGGTCCGCACGCGCTGGGGCTGGGAGAGCCGCCGCAGCCTCCCTTCCCGCTCCTCGCCATCAGCTGCGGCCGCGCGAGCGTGCCTGCGAGCGTGGCGGTCCGCGAGGCGAGCGGCCGCGCCACGGCGACAGTGCACGTGCAGCGGCCGCTGTGCGACGCGTCGCGCTTCGACATGGTGGTCGCGCCGCGGCACGACTTTGCCGGAGGCGAGCGCTCCGCCCCGCCCAACGCACTCCTCACGGCCGGTGCGCTCGGCGGCGTGCCGGCCGAGGCGCGGGCGCGGGCGCGAGAGGAGTGGGCGGCGACGGCGTCGGCACTCCCGCGCCCGCGCGTCGCCCTGCTGGTGGGCGGTCCCGTGACGCGGCGGTGGTGGCAACGCCGCCTCGCGCCGCCCCTCGACGCGGCGGCGGCCGCCGCCCTCCTCCGCTCCGCCGGCGCTGCCGCGGCGAGGGAGGGAGGCTCTCTCCTTGTCAGTCCGTCCCGGAGGACGCCGCCAGAGGTGGCGGGCGGCGGGGTGGGGCGGGAGGCCGCGCCAGCGGCAGTTCCTCGACGCGCGCGCCCGACCGCGCACCCTAGGCGCGCGCCGCTCTCGAGTCGGAGGCTGCTGCGGCGGGCGAGGGGTGGAGCGGCGACGGGCGGAGGCTGCGCGTGTGGCTGTGGCGCGGGGAGGAGCAGGACGGGCCCAACCCGTACGCCGGCATGCTGGCGTGGTCCGACTACGTGGTCGTGACGGCGGACTCGGTCTCGCGACACCGCGCCGGGACGTGTGCCCGCCGGGCAGCACAGCTTCTCACCCCACCTCCCCGTCACCCGCCGAGGTGTCGATGGCGAGTGAGGCGGCGGCGGCTGGCAAGCTCGTGTACGTCGCTTCGGCTGAGGAGTGCACCGGTCGCGCCTCGCCGCCCACGCCCCCCCTTTTCCCCCCCTCCCCACGGTTCGGGGGGGGGCCCCCCCCCCCCCCCCCCCCCCCCCCCCCCCTCCCTCCCTCCCTCTGCGCAGGCCGGCTGGAAGCCTTCCACTCGTCGCTCCTCGCGTCGGGCCGCGCGAGGGACTGGGCCGAGGTGGCGGGGGTGGAGGGGGGGAGGCTCGCGCCCGGCGAGGCGTGGAGGCGGGGCGGCGAGGAGGACACCGCCGTGGCGGCGGCTCGAGTCGCGCAGCTGCTGCGAGCGCGCGCTTGGCTGCGCAACGCCCCCCTCCCTCCGGTCACGCTCGGCCGGCTACAGGAGCGGTTTGGCGGCGGAGGAGGGAGGGGGGCCGAGGGCGGTTGCGCGGCGTCGGATACTCAGCCCTATACGGCACCACCGCAGCCAGAGGGCGGCGCGCAGGGCGGTGCGGGGACGGAGGAACGGGTGGAAGCGCTGCCGTGGCCGTGGCCGCTCCGGCTGTACGGAGCCGCCTCCGAGGCTGCTGCTCCCCTGCTTGCGGCCGCAGCGAGCCTCAAGGCGGGGCGCGGCGGGGCGTTTGCAGAGTCGCTCTGCGTCGGCCCGCCGAAGGAGGCGGCGGTGGAGGCGGCGCGGCGGCGCGGCTACCTCCTCTGGCTGCACGGTGCGTCGGTCGGAGAAACGCTCTCTGTGCTTCCTCTCGCCCGGGAGCTGCTGCGGCGGAGCAGCACCGCCTCGGTGCTCATCACCGCCGGCACCGAGACCGCCCTCGCGCGTCTGCGGCTGGAGGCGCTCGGCCCGCGAGTCGTGCTGCAGCCGCGGCCCGTCGACGCCGCCTCCGTCCTCCGCCGCTTCCTTCGCCGCTGGAGGCCGGACGCGCTGCTGCTCGTCGAGTCGGAGCTGTGGCCGGCGATGCTGCGCGAGACGCGCGCGGCCGGCGTGCCGGTCGCCCTCGTCAACGGCCGCCTCTCTGCCGCGTCGGTGCGCCGCTGGACGCGGTGGCCGGCCTTGCACGCCAGCCTCGCCGCGCTCCTCGCCCGCTTCCGCCTCCTCCTCGCGCAGTCTGCGCCGATGGCCGACTTGCTGCGCGTCCTCGCGCCGGCCGCTACCGTCGCCGACCCGCTCCACGTCGGTGAGAGGAGAGGCGGGGAGGCGCAGCCGCGGCGCCGGCTCGCTCCGCACGCCCCCCCCCCCTTCTCTGCCCCCCCTTCCCCCAGGCGACCTCAAGCAGCTGCGAGGCGCGGCGCCCCCCTCCGACGAGGCGGTCGAGGCGATCCGAGCCGCCGTGCGCGCGGCGCCATGTGTGTGGCTCGCGGCGAGCACGCACGAGGGCGAGGAGGCGGTGGTGCTCGACGCGCACGCGTCGCTGCGGCGCCAAGGAGGGCCGGGGCCGCTGCTGCTGCTCGCGCCGCGCCACCCCGAGCGCGGCGCCACTGTCGCCGCGCTGGCCGAGGCGCGCGGCTGGCGCGTCGCCCGCCGGTCGCTGGGGCAGCCCGTGATCTGCGAGACGGAGGTGTACGTCTGCGACACGCTCGGCGAGCTCGAGGCGCTCTACGCGTGCGCAGGCGAGTTCGCGCTCACGCCCCTGCTTCTCGCCACCACCCGGAGACACGCTCCAACGGCGCCGCAGGCGTCGCCTTTGTCGGCGGGTCGCTCGTGCCCCGTGGCGGGCACAACCTGCTCGAGGCGGCCCGCGCGCCGGGCGGCTGCGCGCTGCTGCACGGCCCGCACATCGAGTCGATGGCGAGCCCCGCCGAGGAGATGGCGCGCACGCGGCCGCCGGCGGCGCGGCGCGTGGACGGCGGCGCGGAGCTCGCCGCCGCGGTGGGGGAGCTCCTCGGCGACGGCGACCTGCGGGCGCGCAGCAGGGCTGCAGCCGCGGGCGTGGCGGCCGCGCTCGAGCGCGGGCTGCTGGAGGAGACGTGGCGCACCTTGCGCGGCCCGCTCAATCTGCCCGACGACCTTGCCGCATCCAGCAGGAGCAGCCGGGCGCGGACTTGAGAGAGGTCTTTGAGTCTCTCGGTGACCTCCGGAGTCCGGTTTTTGTGGTCTCTCTCTTTTTGTGAGGATGTGACCGCTTGCGCGTAATCCACTATCCGTAAACCTTAATCTAATGAGCCGAAATCCAAAAGCCCGGAATGCCTTTCCGTTACTGGGCTGGGTTTTTAGGCATTGTGGGGTTGGCACTCCCATCGACCCTCATGACCTCCTGCGGTCTCTGAGATGGACACCAGTGGGTGTGGGACCACAGCCAGGATACACTCGAAGGCTGGGTAAGCAGTAGAGGTCGATACTCGACGCGTCCCACATGGTCTGTGTCGCTGTCGGCACGCTGTCGACAGGACGTCGAGCGACACCGGTGGCAGTGCCACCCAGGAGTGGTCGGGCGTTCTCCCGTCATGAGAGAGCCACCATGTAATCCGTATGATGATTCCTGACAACCGCCTCAGTCAACTTTTGTCACAGTTCCCGCTCTGAGAGGAGCTGCGGGTCAGTTCGACAGCTGGAGCTGTGTCGCCGGCGTGCGGTGGCCTGCCTCCGGAGGTGCCTCTGAGGTGGACATTCTTTGGTCACCGTGAGAGAACGCGTTCGAATTTTCACTCCGGAACTTCAACTGAGCACGCGCACCGGCCAGGGCTACAATAGTGCCAGTGAGGCGAAGGCGCGAGTCGGAAGGCCGCGACCGCGTGAGTTTCAGTGAGTTGGTCCCCCAATTTTCCTACAATACAATCGCTGTGAAGAGTGAACCCAGCCACGTAATGGGCTATGGGGAATGTCGAAGCACGAAGCCGCGGAAGCGCGGTGCGACCGCAACCCTGGTTTTTTACATGTGCACCGCCATGGAACTCGCATGGTACACCGCTCTCTTCTCTCGCTCAGCGTACCCCGGCACGCGAGACCACGGAGCATGGTCGACGTGTCACATTGTGCACTCGCCAAGCACGTCATTGCGCTACCCTCTCCCCCTTCAAATATAGCCAGGACGCACTTTAATCGCGTCGTCCATTACCGTCTCGTCGTCCATCCTGACGTGCCTGAGCTCTCTCTCTTGCCGAGCGTCGCGGACAGCGGCGATGCAGCAGTACGCCCCCCCGACGGTGCAGAACAGCAGCAGGACGGCCACGGTGAAACACAGGATGGGCTGGCCAATCCCCACTTTTGTCTTGCGGGCGCGCCCTCCCGTTGCGAAGGAGAAGCTCAGTTCGTCCTCGATGCCAACCAGACCAAACGCGTCCGCCAAGTGCGCCCGCCAGGTGTCGTCTAACCGCTCTAGGAATGGTGAGGAGGGCGGCGGCGGCGAGGGCGGCGGCGGTGATGGCGGCGGCGAGGGCGGCGGGCGCGGAGGAGGGCTCGGCGGCGGCGGCGACGGCGGCGGCGGTGATGGCGGCGGCGAGGGCGGCGGCGTGGGCGGTGAGGGCGGTGGTGAGGGCGGTGGTGAGGGTGGCGGCGGCGAGGGCGGCGGCGTGGGAGCCTTGCCTGGCGGCGAGGGCGGTGGTGAGGGCGGCGGCGGCGAGGGTGGCGGCGAGGGCGGTGGTGAGGGCGGCGGCGGCGAGGGTGACGGCGGCGAGGGCGGCGGCGTGGGAGCCTTGCCTGGCGGCAATGGCGGTGGTGAGGGCGGCGGCGGCGAGGGCTCCGGCGGCGAGGGTGGCGGCGGCGAGGGCGGCGGCGACGGCGGCGGCGGTGATGGCGGCGGCGAGGGCGGCGAGGGCGGTGGTGTGGGCGGCACACGCAAAACAACGCTAGCGCCCGCGCCGGCGGCGAGCCACCCCATCATTAGGAGCTCGAAGCAGCGCATCGTTTTTATGTGGCGGAGCGGGCAAGCCCGAGGGCGCACCTGTGGCTTTGTGTCTCCATGCCAAAAAAAGAATTGTAGAACTTCCCGCGTGCCACCGTCCCATCCTCCCTTAAAGGCGAAAGGGTCTAGATTTGGAGCGCTCGCCGAAGAGGAGTACGACAAAATAGAGCCCGTGATTGCCTGCACGCTACCCGCACTCACGGACTCCATACCCGAAAGAAAGAGAAGGGAGCTCGCGGGAGAGGTGACGAGTGAACTACAGGTAGTGGGGAAGGCAGCCTCGATTGCCATACAGACATGGGTGCGAAACAACGACAAGACCAAGGCACGGGCAGAGGAACGAGAGAAGAATATAGGGTGGATAAAGCGCCTGTTCACGGCATGGAGGGTGAGCCACACCGAACGTACCGAGCGAAGAGCCGAGCGGAAGGAGGACGGGGAAGATGACTCCGAGGAGGACGAACCAGTGGAAATCCAGTTGTCAGATGTCACGATGCATCCGAAGGGGACCCCAGCGGCCTCCTCTGAGCTCTGTCTGATCCCGCTGAGGGAGGGTGTAGAGGATGTAGAGTGTAGAGCGCTGTAGAGCTGTAGAGATGTAGAGCGCTCTGGAGCGCTGTAGAGCGCTGTAGAGCTTTAGAGCTCCACATCTGGCGCGGGACAGAGCGATGCAGATGTAGAGCGCTGCTGAAGAACGCGACATGAGTCGCGCCAGCGCGTGCGGGAGCTCCTGGCTGAGCGTTGAGTCCAAGCGAGTTGCGCTGGCCACGATCGCTACGCCGACCCGAGCTGACGCGCCGAGGCGCCGGCCAGTCGCAGCCGTGAGGCATGCCACAGCAACAGAGGCACCTGCCACCCATTGGGCAGGCAGACAGAAGACCAGGGCAGCACTGGCAGGTGCAACGCGCCTCATGTCGGAGAGAGCGACCGTGCCTCGTCCGCCCTTATGATGTAGAGTTTGTTGTAGAGATTTCACGCTGTAGAGGGCCTCTACATCGCTCTACAACGGAGGCGCTTCGTCCCGCGGCGGATGTAGAGCTCTACAGCGCTACATTGCTCTACAGCGCTCCAGAGCGCTCTACAGCTCTACAGCTCTACAGCGCTCTACACTCTTCATCCTCTACACCCTCCCTCAGTGATCCCGTTGACTCCGCGGACGGCGATCCCGTGCTCGACTCCCGTCTCCCCGGGGGAGGGCGGCGGCGTTGGAACGTACCGCCGCACCTCCACGAGCGGCTGGGCCAGCTCTCCCTAGTCGATGAATCGCGCCCGTGTCCGCGGTCTCTCTATCGTACCCGGGTACTCGGCTCGCCCCCCACCTCCGCAGACTCCTCAACGAGCCAGGGGTGGTGTGGGCTTCCTGGTCGTAAATCATGATGGTCCTGCTGAGCAGGAAAACATCGTTGCCGGGTAATCTGGACGAGAAATTTGGCCGACCGGGTAATCTGACGTGACAAATTTTAGCGACCGGGTAAGCTGAAACACGAATTGTGGGAGACTGGGTAAACTGGTTTGACGGAAATCGCGCTAAGCAGGAAAATATCGTTCGTCGGGTAATCTGCGAGGCGAATCTCAAAAACCGGGTAATCTGAAATTTATCCTTTCAAAAATCTCTCTCTAGGCCACGACGGATCTCTGTCGCACAACACTGGGCACGGGACACTGGCGCGCACTGGCACTGACACAGGTACAGGTACCCACCGGGAGCCGCCCCGAAGAAACGGAATTTCCGCTTCTGGATTTCTGGGACCGGGGGCGCCCCGCGGCGCCCCAGCCCGGTGTCCTGAGATGGCGGTGCTGAGCGGGGGCGCATCATGATCTGCGGGGAGGGCTCGACGGCGCACCCCCCCGCCGCCTGCCGGCTCCAGGTGGCGGAGGTCATACTGACCTGGGGGGGGGCGTTGGAATGCGGAGCTCTTCGCACTCTCCAGGGGTTTGAGCGATGTCTCGCTCCACGAGTACCTCTCTTTCGTACTCTCTGACTCTGTTTGTTGTCTTGCGTGACACTTGTGCCTCCACACTGATCACTGTCCGGTGTGACTCCTCGTGTCACGCACGCCGATGCGGCTGGCTTAGTTGTTCGTCGGCGGCTTCCAGCTCTCTTTCTGTCTGTCCTTGTCTGTACTTGGCCTATGCTCTCGGCCTCCTCCGCGCGCCGCCGGGCGCGAGTGGAGCCCTCGTGCTCCCGCAATCAAACAAACGGAGCGATGCGAACGTGGCATTCGCCATTCCGCATTCGGGTGATCAGATCACTACTACCGAAGCGCTTGCTAAAACAAATATCCAGACTAAAAAATAACGCACTCCGCCTCCTGCCTCGCTACCCAATTACAACCAAAAAAAATCCACCTCAAAAACCTCAAAAACTCCCCCACAAAAACTCCCCCAAGGCTCCATCGTAAAAAAGGCGCTCCCAAAAAAAAGCAGCGTTGCAGCTTCTGCATCGTTCTTCAGCTCGCATGCTCGCTCTAGCCTCGTTTGGACTGGCGGGCTCACCGCAGCGCCCTGCGGTGCCGCACGGCGTGGCGCGGGCTCGCCTGCCCGTCGCCGCCGTCGCCGAGGAGACGGTCGCAGAGGACACCTGGGCCGGCGCCGAGACGTGGTCCAAGGCATTTGCCGAGCCGGAGGCCATCTTCGAGATCAACCGCATCAAGGAGATCCTGCCGCACCGTTACCCCTTCCTGCTGGTGGACAAGGTGATCGAGTTTGAGGCCGGCAAGCGCTGCGTCGGCGTCAAGAAGGTCACGTCCAACGAGGAGTTCTTCAACGGCCACTTCCCGCAGCGGCCAATCATGCCGGGCGTGCTGCAGGTCGAGGCAATGGCGCAGGTGGGCGGCCTGGTGGCGCTGCAGGAGCCGATCACCGACGGTAAAGGCGATTTCTTCTTTGCGGGCGTCAACAACGTCAAGTGGCGCCGGCCGGTCGTGCCGGGCGACACGCTCGTGATGGAGATGGAGCTCACGGCGTTCAAGGCCAAGTTCGGCCTGGTCAAAATGAAGGGTGTCGCCTACGTGGACGGACAGAAGGTCGTCGAGGGCGACTTCCAGTTCGCGATGGTCAAGTAGTTGCCTCGTTCCCAAGTACTACCTTGAGTGATCATTCAACCAACATTAAATCGACCTCTGTGTTCACACACGCGGCTCTTTTATTTTGTGTGTGCTCGACACACTCTGATACACACGCTCACAGCAGGCCGACACCTGTCCTCGCCGATCACTACAAGGGCGCAACTCGAGAGCTCTCTCCCACAGACCTACCACAGACTCAAGACACAAGAGCGCGGGTGCGCGGCCGCGGGTCCACACCCCCGCAAGCTGCAGCGTCGCGCCGCGCAGCAGTGCGGAAACGGGGCTCCGGCTCTACTAGTCTCTACTAGCACCGACTTCCCGAATGAGTACGGTTGAGTAGAGGGCAGATTTGGAGAGATCTCGAGGAGTACACATACAGGTAGACCCTCCAATCATCAGAAAACTCCAAAACCTGATCGGTCGTACTGACCGCCGACAGATCACTCCAGTAGAGCTGTTTAACGTTGGGAGCTGAACAGTGTTGCTAGTGTTAACAGTAACAACAGAACAACAGTGGGGCTCCCCAACAACAGTAGCTAACGTTAGGCCGGCTGAACAACAATAAGGAAGGCCTGGCAGTGACCCACGACGATCTCCAGCGTCCAGTGCGGGTAATACCCGAAAATACCCGGAAAAACCCAGGTATTTTCGTTCGGGTCCTACCCGGTTTTTTTGGCATTTTCTGCTTGCTGACCGCTGAACAACAGTAACAACAGTAACAAACAGTAACAGCATGAGCTGGGGTGAACACTTGAACAACGTTAAGGATTTCACCCAACACTAGCGCAACTGTTAGGGTTAATGTTAAACAGCTCTACACTCCAGACAGCAGACAGGCCGACGTCTGCACACGGCCGGCCGGGCGAGAGGCTTGACACGATCCGACCCTGCGACCCTGACGCTGCTGCTCTAGCTATCAGACATGCACTGCTGACTGCTGCCACAATGTGCGACCGGTGCTGACCCACTTGGCGGCCTTCCCGGTCAGTGGTGAGGCGCAGTTCAGAGCTGTCGATGGCGCGATGCCGCACTGGTCCCACATTGGTAACACGAGACCACCACGTTTGCCGGTCCAAGAGAGAGGCACTGGTGCTGTCCTGAGAAGGTGCGTGGTCCCTCTTGACTGCCCATGCGCGCGAGGCTGTGTAGGCATAGCCTCGAGAGTGCCAGCAGCCAATCCGAGGCAGTTTGTGACGCGCATTGCGTCAGAAGCGTGCACGCAGCTGGAAGGACACCTTCCTACTGGCCGTACGATCAGGTCGTCACTGAATGGTGGATACTAAGGCCGCGAGCTATGCAGGTGATCAGTTGTGCAGCATGGCACGGTCAGCAGCGCCGACAGGCTGTCGCAAGGCGTGATAGCATGGCCGCAAGTACGCCGAATTCCCATGAAAACAAGTGAAAAATCGCGCAAAAAAATCCCGAAAAAATCGGCGCCTGCGGCGGGCCATGGGACCCCATCGCCCCCCCGCATGGACACCCTCTGGGCCCCCCGCGCCGGCCCAGAGTCGGTTAGCCGTGCCAAAAAAATCGGCGCCTGCGGCGGGCTGCGGGCTGGGGGGCCCCATCTCTCCCCCGCATGGGTACCCCCTAGGGCCCTCGCCTCCCCCCAGAGCAGCGTCGCCGTCGAGGCTCGAGCGTGAACATGTGCGCGAGCCAGCGCCTACACTTAAGAGTTGACTCACACGCTAGGAACCACTCGGCCCACCCACAGGCCCAATCTCAAGAGTCAAGTGGCGGCGCTCCGCGCCTGTGCAGCGGCGCGCTCCGCGCGTGTTCTGCAGCGGCGCGCTCCGCGCGTGTCTCTGGGCGCTACATGCGGCCGTCGCCGTGCCCTTCATCAACCGTGCGCTCGAGAACTGGGGCGGGCTCAACTGGGAAGACCGCTTTCACCACAACGACAGGTCACATGCACAGAGCTCAGAGGGGCGGCATTGGAGCTTCGCTGCAGCGGGGTGTGGTCATGACGCGGAAGAAGGCAGAGACACAGCGTCTGCCAGACGCGTGCTACGACGTCAGGCCAGCTTCGAAGTAGCGTGGCCACAACTGACTGCAACAGATTGTCTTCATGTGTCTAGACTCTACCGGTACTGTGGTGCGCTCCGCGCACATAGGTGCCAGCGTGCTCCGCGCGGTATCTAGCCAGCGCGCTCCGCGCGTGTGTCTAGCTAGCGCGCTCCGCGCGTGCGTCCAGCTAGCGCGCTCCGCGCGTGTGTCCGGGTAGCACCAGCGCGCTCCGCGCGCACGATAATCCAGTGCCTACACTTGTAGGCAAGCTGAAAGCTTGTTTCTGCAGCTTGGGTCCACACAGACAGAGGCTGTCACGAAGTCAGTGCTCAGTCTCTCGGCTCAGAGTGACAGTGTACACAGTGAGATCCTGAGATGTGAGTGCGTTCGAAAACCCCTTAGGCCCTTAGGACCCCCCCCCCCCCCACACGCACACACAAACACCTCATCCAACATCCTCAAAAAAGAATGCTGTACTCGTCTCGCTCGCAACTTACACGGCAATTACGCCATATGTTTATTTAAGAGTGCACACCACAGTGCACTATATAGTCTATATAGAGCTCATACACCGTTAACGATCATGTAAGCGATGTACGGTCGGCTCACGCGTTGGACCACAACGCAATTGTGTGTTACAACACGTGCGGTGTCGGCAGGTCTCCGTACCTCCTCGCAAGGCCGGCCAGCTGCTTTGGGTCGTACCCCACTGGGTAGCGCACGCCCTGCTCGCGGTGCGACTGGTCGTCGAGCCGCTCGTAGCTGCCTCCGTCCCCCGGGCGCAGGCAGGTCGCCACCGAGGCGCAGCCGAGCGTCTCGAGCAACCACTGCGCGAGCGGCGCGTCAGTCGTGCCACGCAACTCCGGCGCGAGGGCCGGGTCGAAGGGAAGGAGTGCGAGGGAGAGGGTCGCGCTGACCGGGCGGTGGTCCGAGGTCTGCAGCTGTGGGTGGGCCATGTACGCCTTTGGGGGGGGGGGGGGGGGCAGGAAGAGGGAGGGTGAGACGAGGAGGAGCGGCGGAGGGGGTAGCTCTGGCGCGCGAGGGGCGGCGAGGCGGCGGGGGCTCGCCACGCAGCGCAGGCCACGAAGCAGGCCACGAAGGAGCAGCACCGGATGGCGCGTGAGTGCGTCTGGCGCGTGAGTGCGTCTGGCGCGTGAGTGCGTCTGGCGCGTGAGTGCGTCTGGCGCGTGAGTGCGTCTGGCGCGTGATTGTCTGGCGTGCGGTCGCCTCACCTCGCAGGCCAGGCTCGGCCCTATCTCCCCGTATCTCCCCGTATCTCCCCTCACCTCGCAGGCCAGGTTCGGCTCGTCCCTCCACAGGACGCGGTCGCAGTACGCTGGAGCTCGCCTGCTCGCGGAAACGGAGTGAGCACACCTCCCCTCCACGGGCCGCACCTCGCCAGCTGCGCGCGCCGCTTCTTGGACGAGTCGAGAGTGTCTGTGCCGCGGTCGAACTTGTACGTCGGCGCGAAGTGGATCGAAGCCTCGGCGAAGCCTTCGAAGGCGTGCGCACCCTCGCGGGAGGCGAGCAGCTCGTCCGCCTGAAGCAGCGAGTGGAGAGGAGTTCACGCAAGCCTCCGCCACACCTCGCCGCCGGGCTGGCGGAGAGCAGCTCGCCTGCAGCATCTCTGCGTGTCTAGGAAGTGTCTAGGAAGTGTCCAGGAAGTGTCGCCTGCAGCATCTCTGCGTGCCTAGGAAGTGTCTAGGAAGTGTCCAGGAAGTGTCGCCTGCAGCATCTCTGCGTGGCGGCCGGCGGCGGCGAGGGATCGGGCCTGGCACGAGGCATGCCAGCTCGGTGAGTCGCTCCACTGGCTGGGAGGGGGCTGGGAGGCGTGTGGGAGGGCGCAGGGAGGCGTGCGCGTGCGAGGGTAGACTGGGAGGCGGGCGGGAGGCGGGCGGGAGGCGGGAGGCGGGAGGC
Organism: Emiliania huxleyi CCMP1516; assembly: GCF_000372725.1. Taxonomy (NCBI): domain Eukaryota; phylum Haptophyta; order Isochrysidales; family Noelaerhabdaceae; genus Emiliania; species Emiliania huxleyi. The sequence continues at coordinate 1,218,167 of NW_005198966.1, forward strand.
TGTGCGCGTGCGTCGCAGGCTGCGCCTCCTCGTTTGGCAGCGAGAGGCGATAGTTGAGGTCGCCGCACCAGACGAGGAGCTGGCGGCCAGACAGGGCGGGGTCGGTGCTGATCGCGCCGCCCTCCCGCCGCTGGTCGAGCACGCCCAGCCGCAGCCGCCGCATCACTTCGTGGAACTCTGCGTTCCTCCGGTGCGGCCCCTTCTTCCCGGCGGCGAGGTGGCAGCAGAGGAAGGTGAGGCTCGAGCCCTTGAAGAGGAGGGTCGCCGCCACCGCGCCCTTGTTGCCGAAGCGCAGCGGCCCCGTCCCCGCCAGCTGCGCCTCCACCGCCACGTGCGGCGCGAGGGACGGAGAGACGTACACAAGCAGCACCATCCCGACCAGCTGCAGGCTGGCGACCCGCTCGAGCGAGCCGAGCTCGGCGCTGACGGCCGCCTCCCACGCGGCGGCCTGCCGGCTCAGCCCGCCTCCCGCGCAGCATCGGCAGTACGAGAGCACCGAGTCGAGCTCGACCACCTCCTGCAGCGCCACGGCGTGGATGTCTGCGCCCGCGCCCGCGCCGAGCCACTCGCCGAGGCCCTCCGCCGGAGGAGCGGTCTGAGCGACGTTCCAGGTGGAGACGACGATGCGGAGGGCGGGCTCGGCGGGAACGCGCCGGCACATGTCTGTATACATACACAACAGTCGCGCGAGCAAGGGTGGTACACAACAAGGTCGTCGGCTGAAGCAAAGAGAAATTCGGGCCGTCCAAAATATGCCGGGCTGAGGGCAGAGCTGCGACGAAAGGCGAGAGAAGAAGCGAGAGCAAGGGATCGGCAGGCGGCGGCGGCGTCGCAGAACGAGGCAGAGGAGAGCGACGCGACAGAGGAAGAAGCGAGCGACAAACAAGAGAGAGAACGAAGAGAGTGGGACGACGACCGCGAGGGAACGAAGGTTGCAGCGAGAATCGGCGAGAGACTGCGAAGAGAGATAGGAAGAGGCGGACGCCCAAGGGTGGGCGACGGCTAGCGCATCACACCCCTCTCCTTAACATCCATCCCTGTGTGGTGGCGCTGGCGGCGTGCCGTCCTCCCATCCCTCCCTTGGATTGTCTGATTTCTTTCTTTCTTTTAGGTGTGGTTTATTTTTGTTTGGGCGGCCAGCATGCTGAAATTCTGGAAACCCTGGCCGGCCCCTGCGGTGCCCCTACCTACCTACCTACCTACCTACCCTACTTAAGGAAGGTAGGTAGGTAGTAAGGTGAAGAACAGCCAGGCTCGGACTGGACACCAACGCGGTATGGGTGGACGCTGGACAGATGATGACGACACGCACGAGCGACACACAGACACAAACAAGCTCACAAGACACACAGCCAGCTGGCTGCCACACACCCTGAGTCGGCGTACACATAACTCAGGGCCACATCCTCCTTGTCGCCCCCCCCAGCACTCCACGGTGCCAAGGGCACAAACAAGGGAGAGAGAGAGAGAGAGAGAGAGAGAGAGAGGCAGTAGGTGGGCGAGCTTCAGGCACGCTCATCTCGATCGTCAAGACGTTGCTACGCGCGGTCTTCCGCGGGGGGAGCTGCGTCGACGGGTGCGGGACCGCGGCGCAGCCAGTGCCGCGGCGAGGCCTCCGGCTGTTTGCGGCGGGCGGCTTGCTGCTCGCTGCGATGGCGAAAAACTCGTCTCGCCACACGCCAAGGGCTTATGCTCTGGCGAGACGTGAGGCGCATGCGCCCAGGAGGGGAGGGGGCATGTGTAACGACACTGCTAGAGATGCCTTTCGGGGCCCAGAGATAAAACTTCTGTGATGCCATGCGTGACCTAGTAGTGTCCCCAGCTATGGGCGTGTCCACGTTGGAGCCAGGTGTGGTGTGGGCGCGAGAATAGCTCCGCCGTTCATGGAGGCAACCGATGCGAGTCGACTGGTGTGTGTCGTCGTGGTTTCGTATCAAGAATTCTCTCTCTCCACAAACAAGGGCACAACTCAAACAACAGACGACAGCAAGTGACATGTGAGGCTAGAGCAGCGTGCTCCACCTCTAGCAATCTCACCGGCCTGCGAGGCACGGACGAGGAAAACTAAAAAAAGAAATCATAGGTGGGAGTGAGAAGGTGGCTATACCAATTAAAGTGATATGGGTGGTGGTACTCTCCTCACTCCTGCAACCACAGTCCTTCCTGTGACATGGCAGGCCACTCTCAAGCCCTACAAGCACCAGATCACCTTGCTTGGGGAGGGTATAAAGAGAGCAGTCATCTCCAGGAGAGAGAGGTGGGGCGTCGCACGAACACAGGCACAGTGCGCACCCCCCCCACACCTGGCGGACGTGGAATTTTGCGATGTCCCACGACTCGCCACAGACCGTCGCCGCGCCGCTGCACGAGGCGTCGTCGCGCCGGTCATCCAAGCTCGTCTCCACACTGCCGAAAAGCACTCTTCTTCCATCGCCGGCGCTCGAGGCGCTCCTCGGCGACCGCGAGGACGACGACACGCCTCTCACGCCGCAGCAACTCGTGCAGCTGCTCGTCGACGCGGGGCACTTGACGCGCCAAAACGTCGCCAAGGAGCGCTGGCGCACGCTGCTCCAGCCCGCGCTGCGGATGGCGCTGCCGGCCGACGACCCTTGGCACAGCATGGACGTGCACTCCCTCGCCACCGAGCTCGCCAAGCGCTGGGACTACAACTCGAGTACGCGGAAGTGGGAGCTGTCCGAGGTGATGGTCAAGTTGGAGAGGGAGCCCTTCGCCGAGGGCGCCATGCGGGAGTGCTACCGCATGAAGAAGATGTCGCAGGTGCTGTGCTGCATGCGCACCGGCGTGCCGCCCGTCGGATGGCGTGATGTGTCGGCCGCCTTCGCCGCAGGTGTCGCCGTCCTTCTTCTACCGCATGGACTGGGCCGCGTGCAACAACTACGTCGCCAAGCGGTACAAGAAGCGCGAGACGGGCCGCGGGACCTACTTCTCCGACATCGAGATGCAGATGCTCTCCAAGCGCCTCTCGCGCCACTACAACGCCCTCGCGCCTCCAAAGGCGGTCGACTTCCTGCACGCGTTTGTGATCGAGGTGGAGCGCGGCGGCGAGCAGATGCTCTTCTGTGTCGAGCGCGCCATCGAGCGCGGCTCCTACGTGAAGCACAACAACAACGCCGGCTCGCTCGACTTCGACGGTGTCGTTCCGAGCGGAGGCGGCGGACGGCGGAGCCTCGCCCGAGCCCTCCCGCGTTCGGTCACGCGTAGGCTTGCACCGCGCCACGCCCAACGCCTTCTCGCGCTTCACCTTCCACGCCTCGCGCGGCGAGCTGATGGTGGTGGACATCCAGGGCGTGGACGACGTGTACACGGACCCGCAGGCCCGCCCTGCCGCTTTCCTCCTCCCCGCTCCCCGCTGCACCACCACTCCACCGCACCACCGCCCGCCACTCCTCTGCCCCCCCCACCCCCCCCACATCCGCAGGGGAGACAGAGAAGGGGGATTGTGCTCCCCAATATCAAATCAGGGATTGAGCTGCCAGAGTAAGACAGGATCCCCCTACGTTGAACCCGACCCACGCGCGACGCCCCCTGCTCAGAAAAATAGGCCGCCGGCATGGAATCCCCACCCCGCTGAACGGGGCTCAAAAGAGCCCTTCTTTTCGATAACTACTCTCAACCTGCCCGAGTTGGCGAATCAGGCC